>NC_084553.2:19998450-20018450 GCF_033978685.3 Nerophis lumbriciformis | reverse complement strand
TGCTGGGTGTTATACAGCCATGATTTAAATTGTGGCATTTTAGCCATTCTGGATCGAAACCAGTCGCTCTATGTTTTGTCGTGGTCCTCTCTATAAGGCACATAAGAATATAAAATAGGACCCTTTTCATGAGAAAAGTGCATTTCTGATCTGACCCTGCTTTATTTTTCAGTGTTTGCTGAGTCTCACCTGTTGCCTCCGCCCTAGCTGGCTCTACATGCTGCCTGTCTTCCTCCTCTCCTACAACATCTCCCTGCGAACTTACTATCCCTTCCTCCTCGCCCTCTCTTACTGCCTCAGCTGCGCCAGCTGCTACAGCTGCGGCACTAGTTGAAGCCTGGAAGTATTGGAAGAAAATTAATTTTCACACTTATGGACGTCTGTTCACTTTCCTTATGAGATTTCTAAGTGTCTACACCGTTTTGATAATACCTCCTGTAGGCCTACCTCCTCTCAAAGTCGAGCCCTTTTCGGCCGTTGAAAATATTTTTCTATACTCATCTGTGTGAAGGAGTGAACATCCAACATTAGAATTTATTACTAACGAGCAGAACCGCTCTATGTATAGTGCCGTCTAACCTTAAGCGGCAGCAGCTCAACACATGCAGGGTTCAACGTTAAGGTTTTTTTCTACTTGCCCGACTTCTCAAATCTACTTGCCCCAATATTTTTACTTGTCCTGCCTAGGTTTTTTTCTGGCTGTGTAGTGCTCATGGCTTATATCTTACTAAAATCATTCCCGTTGACTATTTACAACACTACACAGTATTTATTATTATTATTATTATTATTATTATTATCTATAATTACATTTAAATGGCATTGCATACATGTAAAATTAATGCTATGTCACATTATTTGACCAGTAGCAGTTACACCCATCTGAACAGGTCAGCCACCTGTTTAAAGCCCGATCACAGTTGAAATCTTGAAATGAAGGGCCTTTAATGGCCAAAACATTAACCTGGACAACATTTTAACAGCTGGTTGGCTCAGATTTTATTCTTTTCATTGCATTCACATGCTGCAGTGGACAGTGGACAATTTAGCTTCAGTTTTAATGCAGTATCTGAAGCACCGTCTCCAAGTGTGTTTATTGACAACAGGGTTATAACCTGGACACGTTAGCTCGTCGGTATGGTAACAGGTGACTGTTACTGCGTGCGTCTGCCCCGGCCCCCGAGTCAAACAGCGGCGGTGTTAATGAAGCAGCGTCAGGCTGCTCACAGTCAGTGAAACGCTCGGTGAAATCGCGGATTAACGTTAAATATATGACGAGCCGCAAGCGATGCAGCTATAACCTATCTACCTATAACCTATATTACCCTCGTATTTTGATCCGGTCGGTCCGTTCTTCTTTTACTTCGTCGTCGTCGTCTTCTTCTTCTTCTGGCCCACCAGGTGAATTAAGTGCTATTGGCGGAGTTACAATGCATAGTAGGCTACCGCCACCTACTGCACCGGAGTTGTAACTACAAGCTACATTCACAGACAGAGTGCCATTGCTTTTATGAGCGGTCGAGCGAGTCAAAAGCCGAAAAATCCATTTGTGGCGGACGTAATTCTTTCGTGGCGGGCCGCCACAAATAAATTAATGTGTGGGAAACACTGCACACTGACCTACGATGTACTACATTGTATCAGTTATTAGACAGATCATAAGCTAAGAAATGCCAACGTCACAGTATTTCCAAGTTACAATTTGTACAATAATAGGCCGTCCTGACGAGCGATTTCAAAATGAAAAAAACCTTCTAAACATGGCTGATGTAAATTTTCAATATAAATGAGTTGACTAATCATTTATGAAATGTAATAAATTCAATTGTAATGATGTCCGTTTGCTGCTAGTTTGACATTGTAGTTTACTAGCTACATCCGCGTTAGCTCGCTTGATCACAGTGCCGCTAAAAATAGTTTGTCTGTGTTAGTGCTTAAATAACAATATAGCTAGTACTTTTTTAATATCCAGGTCACGAAATGTAATTGGAGTATTGTTAGCGGTTTTTCAATAGTTATTTAAAGGGATTTATGGGAGGAATAGAGGACCGCCCATTGGCTCCATTGTAAGCGGATTTTACTTACGAGTTAAAATGCATTAAAAAAAAAAAAAAAAAATCTGTCTTCTTGTCTCTCATATTGATTGTGAATGATAGGCACAATTTGCGACTAAGTAAGGGCGAAGGGCTAAGACAAGGTGTAAGGGGGAGAATTAGAATTCAGCCTTGTGTCTTATAGAATATTCCACTGGGTATTTGGAGTGTGTGTGTGTGTGTGTGTGTGTGTGTGTGTGTGTGTGTGTGTGTGTGTGTGTGTGTGTGTGTGTGTGTGTGTGTGTGTGTGTGTGTGTGTGTGTGTGTGTGTGAATTTTGACAATCAAATTCCGTCTCAAAATGTTACCGTCATTGTGTACTTGCATCAAATGAATATCGCAACGCAGTAGTACCTCGATTTTTAGTACACCCTCTTTTGTATCATCTTGTTTTCCCTCCAAAAGATTTGCCAAATTGTTGCCTTGTTTGTCTTGGTGCCAAACATTGCACATAACAAACGACTCTCTTTGCCCTTGTATCATTCTTTTAAATGGAGCGTTCAAACAAAGAATACAAGCATTGGAGACTAATCTCTTTAATTTTTTTTTACTGTGTACGACTGCAAAGTAATCCACAAACCTGCTAAAAATGTCAACACTGATCCAGCTTTCTAGCATTTTTGATGAAAGGGATGATTGCATCTTCCCTGGATATAGCCACTTTTTTGTTTTGTGCCAATTTTCAACCCCACATTCATGCAAATGTAACAAAACCAATGTTTTAATGGTTAATGTTCGCATTGGAACGATTCCTGGAGTAATTTGAATACCTAAGTTACAAAAAATGATCAAGGAATTTTCTCTGCCTCAAGCAATTTTTTATTCAAAGCTAAAAGTATGTTAACTCGAGGCCCAGGATATGTTAGCCGTGCTAGCTAAACTTGTTGACAACATTGAGTAGGAAGAGGATTCATATGGCCTAATTTTTCGCGGTTTACCTGACACATGAAACGTGACCAATTGGGGGGTTGCACTATCCACTTTAGCCACCAGATGGCAGTAGACTGTAGTTTATCTTGAAATGTGTTTTGTGGCAATTCCCAATTTGACCACAGCGGCAGTTGCTATCTAGAGTGGCACTTTCCATAATTTTCAGCAGATCGATTAAGCCCCCCTCTTCCTCTCACGGAAGATCACCCAGGATTGGGGTCATATGAATCACTTCCCAACTGTAGCTCGTAGCATGAGCGTGAGAGACAAACTTGCCTTCCTGATGTTAGCTAAGTTCATAGAGTGCATGGTGACAGTGATAGCAATGTGACGTTCATTCTAAAATAAAGTCATAGCAGTAGTTTTACAAACGAAAGGTTATTAGCGCTTATTCGCTAATATTTTTGAGAGTCAAAGCGTAATTTCTCAGTAAAAGCATGCTCTAATGCAGTAAAGCCTAAAGGTATTTACCTCCAAGGGCCAAAGTGAAAATGTGCCAATGGGCAGCGAGCCAAACGCAACCATTTAAAGTACAGGGGCACCATCAATGAGGAGTTTAGCCCCATATATAAAGTTACATATACAGTAAGGCTCATCCCCCTCTTGTCCCCACAATTTCCCCCTCTGTCTTCCTTTTTTTCTCTTTCTATCCCCTCCTGCTCTGGTCGGGCTGCACCAAATGATAATATAAATACATTTAATAAAGTCAAATACAAATAAGTAGAGATGTCCGATAATGGCTTTTTTACCGAAATCCAATATTCCGATATTGTCCAACTCTTAATTACCGATACCGATGTCAACCGATACCGATATACAGTATACAGTCGTGTAGTTACCACATTATTATGCCTAATTTTGTTGTGATGCCCCGCTGGATGCATTAAACAATGTAACAAGGTTTTCCAAAATAAATCAACTCAAGTTATGGAAAAAAAGGCCAACATGGCGCTGCCATATTTATTATTGAAGTCACAAAGTGCATTATTTTTTTTAACATACCTCAAAACAATAACAGTGCAATACTTTTTCATAACATGGTCACTACTGCCTAGTTTTCTTGTTATATTCTTATTTTACTGTTATATTTTTATTCTCATTGTTGCTTTTTATTTTTATTCTTATTGTAATATTTTTCTATTCTGTTTCCATTTATACCCCCATTATTTACTTTTTACTTTTTAAATTCGATCTCAATTCTGTATACTGCTGCTGGAATTTAAATTTTCCTGGGGGAACTCTCCTGAAGGATTAAACAAAGTACTATCTATCTATCTATCTATCCAAACAGCAGCTTGGAATTTGGGACATGTTCTCCCTGAGAGAGACTATGAGGAGGTTGAGGTGGGTGGCGGTAGGGGGTAGCGGGGGGGTTTATATTGTAGCGTCCCGGAAGAGTTAGTACTGCAAGGGATTCTGGGTATTTGTTCTGTTGTGTTTATGTTGTGTTACGGTGCGGATGTTCTCCCGGAATGTGTTTGTCATTCTTGTTTGGTGTGGGTTCACAGTGTGGCGCATATTTGTAACCGTGTTAAACTTGTTTATACGGCCACCCTCAGTGTGACCTGTATGGCTGTTGACCAAGTATGCTTTGCATTAATTTGTGATGAGAACAGCCGGTAGATATTATGTGACTCGGACGGCACGCATGCAAAGGAAATGCCTTTAAGGTTTATTGGCACTCTGTACCTCTCCCTACGTCCGTGTACACAGCGGCGATTTAAAACGTCATACATTTTTCTTTTAGAAACCGATACCGATAATTATGAAACCGATACCGATAATTTCCGATAATACATTTTAAAGCAATAATAATAATAATATCGGACATCCCTACAAATAAGGCAACAAGAGAAGTATCCCACACTTCTCTTTTGTAATGTAAATTTGTACAGCCGATATGGGCATCTACATCAACTACATGATTTGCCTGAGAAGCTGGACAGAACAAAAAAAACAAACAAACAAAAAAAAAAAAAAAAAAAAAAAAATATATATATATATATATATATATATATATATATATATATATATATATATATATATATACATATACATTATGGCAAGTAGTTAGCCTTACGGACATGCCATCAATAATTGTGTTCGCTTGAAAGAGGTCAGCATGAATATGTACAAAACCTATATTCAATTGAATAGACTGCAAAGACAAGATACTTAACGTTCAAACTGGAAAACGTTGTTATTTTTTGCAAATATTAGCTCATTCGGAATTTGATGCCTGCAACATGTTTCAAAAAAGCTGGCACAAGTGGCAAAAAAGACTGAGAAAGTTGAGGAATGCTCATCAAACACTTATTTGGAACATCCTACAGGTGAACAGGCTAATTGAGAACATGTGAGTGCCATGATTGGGTATAAAAGCAGCTTCCATGAAATGCTCAGTCATTCACAAACAAGGATGGGGCGAGGGTCACCACTTTGTGAACAAATGTGTGAGCAAATTGTTGAACAGTTTAAGAACAACATTTCTCAACGAGCTATTGCAAGGAATTTAGGGATTTCACCATCTACGGTCTGTAATATCATGAAAAGGTTCAGAGAATCTGGAGAAATCACTTCACGTAACATTGAATGCCCGTGACCTTGGATTCCCCAGGGCGGTACCGCGTCAAAAAGCGACATCAGTGTGTAAAGGATATCACCACATGGGCTCAGGAACACTTCAGAAAACCACTGTCAGTAACTACAGTTGGTCGCTACATCTGTACGTGCAAGTTAAAACTCTACTATGCAAAGCGAAAGCCATTTATCAACAACACCCAGAAACGCTGCCGGTTTTGCTGGGCCCGAGCTCATCTATGATGGACTAATGCAAAGTGGAAAAGTGTTCTGTGGTCTGACGAGTCCACATTTCAAATTGTTTTTGGAAACTGTGGACGAAAAGAACCCTCCGGATTGTATTAAGCGCAAACTTCAAAAGCCAGCATCTGTGATGGTATGGGGGTGTATTAGTGCCCAAGGCATGGGTAACTTACACATCTGTGAAGGCACCATTAATGCTGAAAGGTACATACAGGTTTTAGAGCAACATATGTTGCCATCCAAGCAACGTATTTTTCATGGACGCTCTCTTGGAAGGCAAACTTGCCAAGCACAGAGCAGTATACTTGAAATTTAGGAATATATTGATATATTGTTGAATCGCTCTATCCGTACACCCCTAGTATACGTATGTGTATATATATATATATATATATATATATATATATATAATTTCAATAACTGCACACATTTTTTTAACGGCCTGTCTTTTTGACCCTCCTGTCGTGCAGTATTGGGGGGAAACTTGGCTGCAGTTCACTTGCTATTGATGAGCCACAAGCGAGCAGAAATTAATAAAGAAAAGGGCACATGATGGAAATATCAGCTTCAAAGCCATAACTGGCTGTTCTCCCGACAAAAAAGGAAAAAATAAATTCTGCGCATGTCGTTCTAGAGGTGCGTGGTGCTTCACTTCCGTGTTCAGATTACGGTTAAGGTGCAGTAATAACATAACATTTAGATTGTTACTGTGACTGATTTAGTAAGTAAGATGACATAAAAGCTCAACAGAAATGAAAGACAGTCGGCAGGATGTTGAAAGGAGACTTTTTATTGCAAACAGTCGATCCGACTTCAAAACATGTCAAGAAACTTTCTCAAAACAATCACACACTTTTCCGACTTCAAAACAAAAGCGTTATGCTATACATCCGGTTTACCTACGTTTAGGGTTTCTCCTTAATGTACAGGCTTCTTTTGAGCCGCCACACCTAACAAAATAAAGTAATATAATGTATTGTAGCGTCCAGAAGAAAACAGTCTGATGCTCTTTTTAGCTTTCATGGACAATTTTATGATAACAATGGGCATACTTGTCAACCTTGAGACCTCCGATTTCGGGAGGTGGGGGAGGGGGCGTCGTCGGAGCTGGGGCGGGGGCGTGGTTGGGGGGCGTGGTTAAGAGGGGAGGAGTATATTTACAGCTAGAATTCACCAAGTCAAGTATTTCATATATATATATATATATATATATATATATATATATATATATATAAGAAATACTTGACTTTCAGTGAATTTATTTAATTATATATATATATAT
The DNA here is from genome assembly GCF_033978685.3 of Nerophis lumbriciformis. Taxonomy (NCBI): domain Eukaryota; kingdom Metazoa; phylum Chordata; class Actinopteri; order Syngnathiformes; family Syngnathidae; genus Nerophis; species Nerophis lumbriciformis. The sequence goes on along the minus strand of NC_084553.2, from coordinate 20,011,323 downwards.
ATATATAAGAAAAATACTTGATTTTCAGTGTTCATTTATTTACACATATACACACACACAACACTCATCTACTCATTGTTGAGTTAAGGGTTGAATTGTCCATCCTTGTTCTATTCTCTGTCACTATTTTTCTAACCATGCTGAACACCCTCTCTGATGATGCATTCTGCTTCGTCTCCTTGTTGTGCACTGCACTCTCTAAAAGCCCTAGATGTTATTGTCACATATGCATGTACAGTAGATGGCAGTATTGTCCTGTTTAAGAGTGTCACAACATTGCTGTTTACGGCAGATGAACTGCTTTCCGTAGACGAAAACGTGACTACTGTTGTTGTGTGTTGTTATCGCGCTGGGAGGACGTTAATGAAACTGCCTGACAATAAACCCACATAAGAAATCAAGAACTCGCCCTCGATCATTCTACAGTTATAACGTCATTGGGCAGGCACGCTGTTTATATTGTGGGAAAGCGGACGTGAAAACAGGCTGTCGACACGTCACTCAGGTCCGCCTGAATTTCGGGAGATTTTCGGGAGAAAATTTGTCCCGGGAGGTTTTCGGGAGAGGCGCTGAATTTCGGGATTTCCCCGGAAAGTCCGGGAGGGTTGGCAAGTATGACAATGGGCGCAATTCCAACAAGTATTTCCTCCGTGCGCACACGTCTGTCTCTGTGTTTCACTTCCAGACTCAGAGCAGTTGTTCATTCTCCGCCGACACGTTGTGTTCACAGACCATGGGAAAAATGACCACCATAACACACTAACATACACATTAACAACAGACATATATGCGAGGTTGTTTGGAGCGGAGGCAGCGTGTCCGCGCTGTGGACGTACTTTAATAATTTGAGATATCTCCGCGGACATCGATCTTCACAATTTCAAGATGACACTGGCGGCTTTTAATGTGAGAGAGGCTCTCATCAACGCGAAGCAAATGTGACGTCAGGCTGTCTGCAACTCGCTTTTTGTCATGGACGTGGCGCGACAGAATCTAAACAGAGTTTCTGAACACAAGTACAGTCTCCAATAACACCAGAAATAAATGCTAGATTTGTTGCCATTCGTTTTTTATTACAGAAAAAGTGACTAAAAGGATTGGAGAAATCACTAAAAAAAAAAAGAAGAAAAATTTAAACCAAGTACATTGTACAATAAGCAGCAATAATTTAAAAGTAGAACAAAACAGTATCATGTAAGACATTTTTTTTTATATGTATGTATATATATATATATATATATATATAAACATACTTATTTTAAGGCCAATTGTAACTCAAATATGACTTCTACACCTCCGCTTTGTTGCTGTACTGTTACTTAACTGTGTGGTGTTAGTGGTGAGCAAGTCAGTAAAAGCTGTTAGGTAGTAACTTTTTTTGTTTTGTTTTTTTACATTTAAGTGGCAGGAAACTTGATCCACTTTCTATACAATTCCAATGAATGGAAACTGATAATTTGAAAACCAATGTATTCAAACTCAGTTTGTCCAATTAATTAACTTATAATAATCAACTTATATTTTAAGCTGTATTTTACATGTATCACTAAACTCTATAGAATATCCCAATATATTACCATATCTCAATATTGTATTTATTGTGACTAAAGTGTTGTGATGCATATTATATTATGTTATATTGTAAGTTATTGCCAATAGCCATCCCCAATAACAATATATCATAGCAATGTTGAATGCTGGATGGTTAAGCCTGGCAGGAGGGTCTTGACCACAGAGTATTTGAAGCATGCCAGTAACCAGAGAGCGGTTTAAATTAGGGAGAATGCTTGCCCCAATTATTATGTTGAAGTCTGTCTCTGTGGTTCATGAGATGGATTTGAATCGAGCCAACTGGCTCGAAGAGAAGCAGGCCTCTTGTGTGCATAAAATGCTTTTGCCCTCATGTATCCAACACCAATTCATTCATTCATCTCTTTCACTTGGGAGAACTAAACATAACGGACATTCTATGAACATGTTAGCCTGGTTTATGCTCTCCTAAGAACTGATGGCTGCCTCATACTTACGTAAAGACATGGACATGTTGTGATTTGGGTTGCGTGAGTTATGGAAATTGTTTAGTTAGCATACACTTCTTGTGTCTGACGGTAGCTGCGTTTCAAGTACCCCGAGAAATGAACAAAACCTAAATATTGCTATAAAAAACTGGTAATGAAAACACCCATATTTCAAAAACTTCTTAAGTACAGCTAATGATAATAAATACGTCCTAATGAGATGTTTTTTCTGACGTTTCGATATTGAAGTGTGTCGCAAAAGCATGATGAAAACACTTTTTTTTTGCATATTACAGGGCATCTAAACATTAAACCGGCAAGGCGCCAATGTATGACAACTCGGGCAGTGTTGGCCTTGGTCTTGCGTCCGATCAGTTCTGCAGGCCCGCAGGCTCGGACCGGCAGGCTCGGAGAAACACACATGGCCAAACATTGTCAAAGGGGCTGTTGAATTCACAATTTGTCTGTGGATTCCTCGTTAACAATTCTCACTAAAAAATCCCTTATTCGTTGCCGCTGCCATACGTAAGGATGTATCCCCCTCACCTCGTCCAAATCTCCCCAAACTTCTTCTCCCAATTGTTTATGCTTCATTTGTGCTCATTTGTGCTACAAAATTGTAGTTTTTGATTTTACGTTCTTTAAGTTTTTCTAAAATATATTTTCTGACTATTGACATCATCCATTCCCCACACCAGTGTCATAAGTCCGCAGTTGTAACCACCACGCCCCAAAGGACCTCAGTCTCCTCAAGAGGTGCAAGCAACATTGACCCTTCTTGTATAAAGTTAAAGTTAAAGTTAAAGTACCAATGATTGTCACACACACACTAGGTGTGGCGAAATTATTCTCTGCATTTGACCCATCACCCTTGATCACCCCCTGGGAGGTGAGGGGAGCAGTGGGCAGCAGCGGTGGCTGCGCCCGGGAATCATTTTGGTGAGCGTTTGAATTGTAAGTCCAGTCCAGTTTATTGTTGAGGTGAACACCCAGTTATTTAAATGAGTCCACTGTTTGTATGTCTGATCCCTGGATGTTCACCTGTGTGGTTGGTGGAGCTGCTAGCGGATAGTCAATCACAAGTTTTCTTTGTCCTACTGGTGTTCAAGTACAGGTGATTACGTGCACACCAGTCGACAAAGCCTGAGATGACTTCTCGATATTCCTGCTGGCCCCTCTCAGACACACATCCCATCACTGCAGAGTCGTCCGAAAACTTCTGCATACAGCAGTGGTTGCAGTCGTGCCTGAAGTCTAAGGTATAGATCGTGAACAGGTAAGGTGAGAGCATTGTCCCTTGGGGAGCACCTGTGCTGCAAACTACGACATCTGTTGATGAGGTAGTTGATGATCAATGCAGTCCTGGGATTGTCCACTCCCTCCTCTTCCAGTTTTATTCGCAGTATATCCGACTGGATGGTGTTTAAAGAGCTGGAGAAGTCAAAGAACATGACTTGTACCACACTTCTTGTAGACTCAAAGTGGGTGACGGCCTGATGCAGCAGGTAAATGATGGCGTCATCCACCTCGATGTTTGGACAGTAAGCAAACTCCAAAGGTTCCATAGCTGACAATGTCTGTGGGCAAAGGTGGCTGAAGATGATCCGCTCCATTGTCTTCATGAGGTGCGACATCAGTGCCACCGGTCTTTAAGCATTTAAGCCTTTTATGGGTGTTCTCTTTGGGACTGGGATGACAGTGGCTGCCTTAAGACAGGGCGGGACTTAGGCTTGTGCCAGGGATGAATAGAATATCTTTGTCAGTCCCTCTGCCAGCTGGTCTGCACAGTTCTGGAGCACCTTGCCCAGTATGTCATGTGGCCCAGCCACTTTATGCGGGTTTATAGTATTCTTGGAGGATCAGCAGTTCAGGACTAGAGATTAGGAGGGGCATCTGGGTGTGACTGGTCTGGATGACTCAAAACAGTCAAAGAAATTATTGCGTTCCTCCGCTAGCAAGTTTCAGATCAGGGGATGTCATTGTGGTTTGTGAAGCTCTTTGAAGTACTTGTGATTAAAGGCTATATACAGTACATACGTTTTGATTGATTGATTGAGTCTTCCATGTTGTCGGCTGCCGATGAGTTACTTTTGTAACTCGTCAGGTTTTGGATGCCTTGCACACCCGCCACGAGTCTTTGTTGTCCAGGTGCACCTCCACTTTCCTCCTTTATACTACGTTTGCAGCCTTCATGCTTCTCCTAATGTCAGATCTAGTTGTATTGATTTATGTACCCCGAGTGGAAGGCAGAGTTAAGTTTTGTTTTTGGTTTGGATAGACCCGACTTCGCTTAATCACAGTGACAATGTCTGTACAGTTTCTAATATAAGACAGTACAGCATCTCTCCGCTGCTACAGCGCCAGATGGTCGAACACTGACCATGCCATGGTCTGGAAACAAACCTGCAGCTGGAAAAGGACCCCCTCTGGCCAGGTCTTAACAGTCCTGGTCACAGGTTTGCTCTTCTTCTGAAGGGTGGCATAGGCAGAAACAAGGACCAGGAAAGAGGTGGTCAGATGTGCTCAGGTGGGGGAGAAGAACAATCTCTTGTAGGCTTGATTAGGATTAGAGTTAACCTGGTCCAAAGTATTCTCACCTCAAGTAGGGCACTGTACATATTGCAAAAATGTGGGGAGTTAATTCTTGTAACAGGTTTTGTTAAAGTCCCCAGCCACAACAAAGGCTCCTTCTGGATGGACCTGCATCCGTTTGTTGACCGCATCATACAGTAGAGAGAGGGCTACACTAATGTTAGCTTGGGGTGGTATGTCCACCTTCTACCATCCTAGTCACGTCCGTTGTGTCCTTGGGCAAGACACTTCACCCCTTGCTCCTGATGGCTGCTGGTTAGCGCCTTGCATGGCAGCTCCCGCCATCAGTGTGTGAATGTGTGTGTGAATGGGTAAATGTGGAAATACTGTCAAAGCGCTTTGAGTACCTTGAAGGTAGAAAAGCGCTATACAAGTATAACCCATTTGTCATTTATTATTTATGTAAAATGCTGTTAGAATTAAACAGTGACCTCCCTGTGCAGGTAGAAGGGTCTGCATACTACTGAGATGGCCGGACATCAGTGGTGTAGATGCACAGCCCCGTACCCCATCTATGCTCTTACCGGAGTCTTTAATGCGATCAGAGCGGTGCAGTCCGTGGCCTGTTAGCTAGGTTGAGCGGGTGTAGCCACGATTCTGTGATGATAATCGCACAGCTGTCCTGAAAGCCTGTTGTTGCTCGCCAACCATGTTTTCCAGTTTGTCTGTTTTGTGATAGATCTGGTTAATTGACTGGCATCTGCTGCTGTACTCCTGTGACAATAAACACAATTGCAGGGAAAAATTTCACAAAAATCAAATCAAACTTAGCCGCCGCACTTTGGTAACCCCTGTATTAATACAGAAAGTTCCTGTCAGAATTACTATTTTGAGTCCCGTTAAACTTCTTAGTCCGACCCGCCTAACTTTTCTATGTTGTTTTTATCTAAACCCTTTAACACGGAACAAAGATTTGTGATGGTATTCTTAAATTACCCTCAGTCTTATACCACTTGCACAATCAAAACAATCCCAATGTTTTCTGAAACGAGATGCTCTTGCCAGTGATACACCTGACATCACAGTAGTCCAAAGCACTGCGTCGCAGACAATATTTTTCAAAGCAGAGTGGATCATGGGTGCTTTTCATTTAATTGCAAACATGTGGATTAGTGTATTAATTAGTTCACAGAACCTCCATTCATTTGCATCTTGGAGTTCTCACTTTGCAAACACACATGGTGACAGAAGGAAGTCTTGGCATCCAAAAGACACTTTTTTTTTGAGAGAAGCATTTCTGTCTCAAAGAAAAATGGGTTTCCTCTGGTTAGGCCTGCTGCTCACTGTGTTTATAAAAATAACTACTTCATATTTATCTACACGGTTGCAATCCAAACATAATCGTTAACTTATCCATCAACTTCCCAATGAGCTACGAAACTGTTAAGGGTGTTTTTTTTAAATTTTTTATCTGTAGTGACACATCTGCTGCACACTAAACAAAAATGCTGCCCTACAATGTAATGGATAATTACAAACTGATTTATGTCCTGATACAACTTTATCACTTCTAATACAATACTGATATTGGAGCCTTGAATATTGACCGACTCCGATATTGATCTGATACGATGTCAGCAGGAATCTTACATTGAAAAGGATTGATAAAGCGAAATGACTCTGAGAACACTAACCTATTCATTATTAACTGTGTAGAATGAACTTATGCTGTCTATAAATTTGAGTGGAATGGTAATAGTATTTTTTGCCGACACCTCGTGGCCACAATAATTAATTTGATTGATTGATTGATTGAGACTTTTATTAGTAGATTGCACAGTACAGTACATATTCCGTACAATTGACCACTAAATGGTAACACCCGAATACGTTTTTCAACTTGTTTAAGTCCACGTTAATCAATTCATGGTATAAATATATACTATCAGCATAATACAGTCATCTCACACATTAATCATCAGAGTATATACATTGAATTATTTACATTATTTACAATCCTGAAGTGGGATGTGGAGGGGGTTGGGCGGGGGGTTTGGTTTGGTTGATATTAGCACATCAGTCATCAACAATAATATCATCTGAGAAATGGACATTGAAACAGTGTAGGTCTGACTTGCTAGGATATGTACAGCGAGCAGTGAACATAGTGAGTTCAGAAAGCATAAGAACAAGTATATACATTTGATTATTTACAATCCGGGAAGGTGGGATGTGTTGGGGGGAGGGTGTTAGTCTAGGGTTGTCGTTGCCTGGAGGTGTTCTTTTAGTGCGGTTTTGAAGGAGGGTAGAGATGCACTTTCTTTTACACCTGTTGGGAGTGCATTCCATATTGATGTGGCATAGAAGGAGAATGAGTTAAGACCTTTGTTAGATCGGAATCTCCCGGGACAACCATTCTCCTGATTTCCAGCCGAACATAAGGCACGCCCCCTCCAGGTTCATGCGGACCTGAGTGAGGACAGCCTGTCGTCATGTCCGCTTGGCCAACCAAAAAGTAACCACAGAACACTATACCGTACAGTGTTCTGTGGTTACTTTTTGGTTGGCCAACGGTTTACGTTGTATTGCGCACCCTGATGGCATATGTGGGAGTCTGTTCTGAAGTATGAAGTAAAGAAACGTGACTTCGTCAGCTCGCCTGGTTATTGACTCCAACCCAGAATATTGCACTGCCCATACCTATGCTCCCTCAAAGGCTGTGCTACTGGCTGCAAAGCACTTTCAAATACAACAATGAGTAGAGGGGAGTGTTGTGTATATGTGTAAATAAACGCTGAACACTGAAATTCAAGTATTTATTTTATATATATATATATATATATATATATATATATATATATATATATATATATATATATATATATATATATATGTATATACATATATAAGAAATACTTGAATTTCAGTGAATTCTAGCTATAAATATACTCCTCCCCCCGGCCCCGGCCCCGCCCACCTCGCCCACCTCAACATTTTTTGAGGACAATTAGATGTTAACTGGCTGTCCAGATTTGCACAAATAAACACGCTGCAGTACTGCTTATATCAGAGCGCTCATATTGGATATTTTACATGCAAACCCATACAATCCCATACTTGTTTTGTTTTTTACTGATATTGGACTGATATCCAATATTGGCTCGGGACACCCCTAGTCCTGGCATTACAACAAATGATTTATTTAGCTACATGTTTGATTGACACGTATGGACAGGTGTGGGCAGACGTTTATTAGCCATTTCACCAAATTAGTGTCATTTGAGTCCAGTAAGTAAAATGGACTAAAAATCAATTGGAAAATACTTTTTTTTTTTTTACGTTAACTGAGGTGTCCTGCACATTGATATGATTGCATTTTTATCCATCCATCCATCCATTTTCTACCGCTTATTCCCATTGGGGTCGCGGGGGGGATTGCATTTTTAATACAATTTAAAAGATCAATTTAAAATAACTTGAACACTGAAAAAATAGCATTTGTTGCTTGTCCCGGATTTCTAAAATGATATGGAAATGGAATGGAACCTTATTGTCATTGCACTTAAAAAGTACAACGGAATTTGTTTTATATTATAATATATTTTTACATATTTTTGTTACTTCTTATCACAACTATACTTTGCGATTTTCGTGGTGTCCCTGGGTTTTCACTCAGTCCTGTTACCCTGACACGTTACCCCCCACAAGTTACATGGTCCACAGGAAGTTACATCAATCACATCCTTTGTTTAATTATTTATTTTCATGTATTTCCATCACGTTTCAAATATGACATAAAGGGTTAAAATCTCAACACATTCCTGTTACCAACATTATTTTTCATGTTTATTTTAAAATAACTTTGTTGTTGTGATTAGTGTTAACATGCTATTAACATAAATGCCATGTGGATATATTTGATGTATTTGCTAATTCTAGGCTAAAAACCCACGTCTCATACTCTCTAGTCCTGTTACTAAAATGATACATCTTCCGCTTAGGAACTATGGACAAAAAATGAAATCAAGTTGCCTGAAATGGAGCGACAATTCAATGTGTATTATCACATTTACAGTTGAAAAAAACGACAGGAATGAAAGTTTCTTTTGAGAGATTTACAACGAGCAAATAGCACTAATTCGATGGAATGTTTTTTTTAAATAATGTCTCTCTGTTTGAATAAAAATATACAAATATTGTAGTGTTCATATCTTTACAGTAAATAAGCAGGGGATGAAGTCCTTCTTTTCCCCACTGTAGATGGAAACTCGGAAGTCATGGCTGTCAAGTGTGTTTATCTGCATTCACGCCGAGTACGCTGATGAAAAATCACTGTTGTAGCAGAGAAGTCAAGTGTGAAGGCACAGCCAAGTTCTTTACGCAACTGGCCAAGAAGGCCTCAGCAGTGATTAGTCCTTTAGAAGCAGAATCACAGCAGACATGGAGCTGTCAAAAACATCACGGAGCATGTCTGTGTATGAAAAAGAGATCACACCAGACTACTGCGTTAAAAAACACCAACTTCTACTCGCTCAGTACGAGTTTGGACAAGCTTCAGTATCCACAACAGGAAGAGGAGTTCGCGTGTCTGCCTGATCTTCATCGTTGTGATGTTCGGGACGGCAAGGCTCGGTTGGTAGAGCGGCCGTGCCAGCAACTTTTTGAGAGTTCCTGGTTTGGTCCACGCTTCCGCCATCCTAGTCAGTGCTGCTGTGTCCTTGGGCAACACACTCCACCCACCTGCTCCCAGTGCCACCCACACTAACTTAGATAATGGGTTTTACTATGTAAAGCGCTTTGAGTCACCTGAGAAAAGCATTATATACAATACCCAATACCAGTAAAGTTGGCATGTTGTGTTAATTGTAAATAAAAACAGAATACAATGATTTGCAAATCCTTTTCAACTTATATTCAATTAAATAGACTGCAAAGACAAGATATGTAATGTTCGAACTGAGAAACAATTTTTTTTTCAAATAATCATTACCTTAGAATTTAATGGCAGCAACATATTGCAATAAAGTTGGCACAGGGGCATTTTTACCACTGTGTTACATGGCCTTTCCTTTTAACAACACTGGGTAAACGTTTGGGAACTGAGGAGACCAATTTTTGAAGCTTTTCAGGTGGGATTCTTTCCCATTCTTGCTTGATGTACAGCTTAAGTGGTTCAACAGTCCGGGGTCTCCGTTGTGGTATTTTAGGCTTCAGAATGCGCCACACATTTTCAATGGGAGACAGGTCTGGACAACAGGCAGGCCAGTCTAGTACACACACTCTTTTACTATGATAACGTCCATGATAAGGTTGCTTAGATGGAAAACATATGTTGCTCCAAAACCTGTATGTACCTTTCAGCATTAATGGCGCCTTCACAGATGTGTAAGTTACCCATGCCTTGTGCACTAATACACCCCCAAACCATCACAGATGCTGGCTTTTGAACTTTGCGCCTATAACAATCCGGATGGTTCTTTTCCTCTTTAGTCCGGAGAACACAACGTCCACAGTTTCCAAAACAATTTCCACTTTGCATCAGTCCATCTTAGATGAGCTCTCGCCCAGTGAAGCCGGCAGCGTTTTTTGGTGTTGTTGATGAATGGCTTTCGCTTTGCATAGTAATGTTTTAACTTGCACTTACAGATGTAGTGACAAACTGTAGTTACTGACAGTGGTTTTCTGAAGTGTTCCTGAGCCCATGTGGTGATATCCTTTACACACTGATGTCGCTTTTTGATGCAGTACCGCCTGAGGGATCCAAGGTCCGTAATATCATCACTTACGTGCAGTGATTACTCCAGATTCTCTGAACCTTTTGATGATATTACGGACCGTAGATGGTGAAATCCCTAAATTCCTTGCATTAGCTGGTTGAGAAAGGTTTTTCTTAAACTGTTCAACAATTTGCTCACGCATTTGTTGACAAAGTGGTGACCCTCTCCCCATCCTTGTTTGTGAATGACTGAGCATTTCATGGAATCTACTTTTATACCCAATCATGGCAACCACCTGTTCCCAATTAGCCTGCACACCTGTGGGATGTTCCAAATAAGTGTTTGATGAGCATTCCTCAACTTTATCAGTATTTATTGCCACCTTTCCCAACTTCTTTGTCACGTGTTGCTGGCATGAAATTCTAAAGTTAATGATTATTTGCAAAAAATCAAATATGTTGTCTCTGTAGCATATTCAACTGAATATGGGTTGAAAATGATTTGCAAATCATTGCATTCTGTTTATATTTACATCTAACACAATTTCCCAACTCATATGGAAACGGGGTTTGTATATATATATATATATATATATATATATATATATATATATATATGTATGTGTATGTATATATATATATATATATAGTGAGGGAATAAGCGGTAGAAAATGGATGGATGGATATATATATATATGTATGTGTATGTATATATATATATATATATATATATATATATAGTGAGGGAATAAGCGGTAGAAAATGGATGGATGGATATATATATATATGTATGTATGTATGTATGTATATACACATGTGTCTATATATGTATATATACATATATATATATATATATATATATATATATATGTATGTATATACACATGTGTATATATATGTATATATACATATATATATATATATGTATGTATATAAACATGTGTGTATATATATGTATATATATATATATATGTGTATATATATATATATATATATATATATATATATATATGTGTATATATATATATATATATATATATATATGTATATATATGTATATATATATATATATGTATATATATATATATATATATATATATATATATATATATATATATAGGGGCTTCACGGTGGCAGAGGGGTTAGTGCATCTGCCTCACAATACGAAGGTCCTGAGTAGTCTTGGGTTCAATCCCGGACTCGGGATCTTTCTGTGTGGAGTTTGCATGTTCTCCCCGTGACTGCGTGGGTTCCCTCCGGGTATTCCGGCTTCCTCCCACTTCCAAAGACATGCACCTGGGGATAAGTTGATTGGCAACACTAAATTGGCCCTAGTGTGTGGATGTGAGTGTGAATGTTGTTTGTCTATCTGTGTTGGCCCTGCGATGAGGTGGCGACTTGTCCAGGGTGTACTCCGCCTTCCGCCCGATTGTAGCTGAGATAGGCTCCAGCGCCCCCGCGACCCCAAAGGGAATAAGCGGTAGGAAATGGATGGATGGATGGATATATATATATATATATATATATATATATATATATATATATATATATATATATATATATATGTGTATGTGTATGTGTGGGGAAAAAAATCACAAGACTATTTAATCTCTACAGGCCTGTTTCATGAGGGGGGGGTTCCCTCAATCATCAGGAGATTTTAATGGGTATATATATATATATATATATATATATATATATATATACACACACACATGTGTATATATATATATACATACATATATATATACACACACATACATATATACACATATATGTATATAAATATATGTGTGTGTATATATATGTGGATATATGTGTGTATATATACGTGTATATATATGTATATGTGTGTGTGTGTGTGTGTGTGTGTATATATGTTAGGGATGTCCCGATCCAGGTTTTTGCACTTCCGATCCGATACCGATATTGTTTTTGCATTTCCGATCCGATACCGATACTGACCGATACCGATACTGACGGATACTGGCCTATCCGAGCATGTATTAAAGTTTAAAGTTATTTAGCCTACTTAGTTGTCAGAATCATGTTGAAAAGGGTTTTAGTACTCTTGATAACAACTAGCCAGCTGAATTAGGGGAGTTTGAATAATACACAATGGTTGGTAACAAGAAACTGACCTGTTTATTCAAGGATAAACACAAAATAGACAAAATTATACATGACAAACAGAAATGACATCATTGAACTAGGGCTGGGCGATATGGCCTTTTTTTAATATTGCGATATTTTAAGGCCATATTGCGATACACGATATACAGGTAAAAGCCAGTAAATTAGAATATTTTTAAAAACTTGATTTATTTCAGTAATTGCATTCAAAAGGTGTAACTTGTACATTATATTTATTCATTGCACACAGACTGATGCATTCAAATGTTTATTTCATTTAATTTTGATGATTTGAAGTGGCAACAAATGAAAATCCAAAATTCCGTGTGTCACAAAATTAGAATATTACTTAAGGCTAATACAAAAAAGGGATTTTTAGAAATGTTGGCCAACTGAAAAGTATGAAAATGAAAAATATGAGCATGTACAATACTCAATACTTGGTTGGAGCTCCTTTTGCCTCAATTACTGCGT
>NC_084553.2:19988450-19993450 GCF_033978685.3 Nerophis lumbriciformis | reverse complement strand
GTTGTCTGCAGGCTGGAAGCAGATTGTTGGCGGCAGCGCTGCTGCAATGTTTTTTTAAATTTTTTTTTACTGATGGTTAATACATTTATTAAACGTGCGTCAATGACTGTCTCTCTCCTTGTTCAAAAACGGGGTATAGTAGGATTCTTACTGTTGATGATTGTCACTTAATTGAATGTTTATTTTTACCCAGTATTAGTAGTACATCTTGAACCTCTTTCAAAAAGGCGCAATCTTATTCCTCTCATAAAGGATGAATAAAAACATCAATGAATTATTTGCTTTGTTTGATCAGACATTTACTGCCGCATTACAGGCACCGTTCGGAAACAACTACGGTATATAAAGAAACATTTGCAAAATCTTTCTATTTAATATCTCATTTCACATTGTACCGATGTGTGGCTTATAATCCGATGCGGCTAATATATGAAAATATTTTGTTTCCAAAAATGTAGTGGGTGCGGCTTAGAGTAGAAAATTTGGTAGATTACTCGTTGTTGGAAAAATTAACAGCGTTAGTATTGGAGGTATTGTGTACATTAACACTGTTTTTCCGAAGATGCTAATAATCAGACGATAAAATGCAGACGCTCAAGTACTCTGGCTCACCATGAAGCATGTTGATGAGCGAGCTTGTTTGCTTTCTGACATCTTTCTAAAAGGAGGCAGAGCAACGGTGATCAAGTTCAAAACAATATCACACAGCAGCTGACAGATTCTAAAGCTAGAAGAAAATAAGCAGCACTTTCTTATAAAAGTAAGAAAAAGAACGTTATAAAAAATACGGATCGGACTAAGAATTTTTGAAAGTAACATTTTGGACTAACAAGAATTATTCTCTTAGTTTTCTTGTTATCCTCGGAATCAACATACTCAATCAACATTATTAAAACACTTTTAAACCAGGAATTAAGTCAGTGCCTCACCAACCATGAACCTCACACTCAAAAGAAGATACAGTAAATTAAAACCCATCAGGCATTCCAACACCTAATTAATTTCCCCCATAAAACATAGTAATTGATAAGGGTGTCCTGATCTGTTATGGATATCAGTTTGATATTAACAAATAAACAGATTATATTGGCCTGCATTTGAACATGTGAAATGTCCGATATAAATGTCTCTTCTTGTTAGTTTAGCAGACAGATAAAACGTTGTCTTCATTTGAGAGCCTTTTAAGAGTATTTACTTTAAAATACTGTAAAACTGAACATAAAGAAATAAGCTATGTCAGCATGACTAATATGAGATAGAAAATAACTTCTCTGTGATATTCCAACATAAAAGAAATGAATAAAAATGGCATTCATGACATCTATGTGCTGCCCTCTTCTGTCAATGTTTATTAACATTGACTGTTATTTGTTTTTCAATTAGTTTGTGGTTTGAGCAATTGGTGTGTTAGTCAAGAGTACTGGCTGGCTGAGTAGTACAAAGTTAACAGTTTTCACTGAGTTTGGTGACTGGTATGTAAGTAGAAATGGATTTGCGGTTTTATGTATGTCCAGGGTGTACGCTGCCTTCCGCCCGATTGCAGCCGGGATAGGCTCCAGCAACCCCGCAACCCCGCAACCCCAAGAGGGACAAGCTGTAGTAAATAGATGGATGAATGTTGATTTTTTTCAGTTAAAATCTAATTTGTTGAACTTTTGTACAAGTTTAAAACGACTGTGATGCTCTTTTTTTTTAGTCTGTTAATGGGCACATCCATTGTATGTTAGCATTGAAGGGGAACTGCACATTTTGGGGAATTTTGCCTATCGTTCACATTTATTATTAATGACATGATAGACCTACTGAGTGGCCTAGTGGTTAGTGTCCTCCCTGAGATCGGTAGGTTGTGGGTTCAAACCCCGGCCGAGTCATACCAAAGACTATAAAAATGGGACCCACTACCTCCCTGCTTGGCACTCAGCATCAAGGGTTGGAATTAGGGGTTAAATCACCAAAAATGATTCCTGGGCGCAGCACCGCTGCTGCCCACTGCTCCCCTCACCTCCCAGGGGGTGAACAAGGGGATGGGTCAAATGCAGAGAACACATTTCACCACACCTAGTGTGTGTGTGACAATCATTGGTACTTTAAGTTAACTTTAATGATGAGGGATGTTAATCTTTTCTTTTTTTTTTGAATTCAAAATATTAAATAAATGCGATAAAATGTACGCTTACAATAGAGCCTATGGGAGCCGTGCAAATCCGCCTATAAAGCCCTTGAAATAACATCCAAACACCTTCACTGAGGTTTTATATACATGATGTAAGTATATAAGTAATGTAGTAACGGGCACATTTATATTAACATTTAATATTTACAGATATACGCAGCACATTCATTTAAAAAACGCATCACATTTGCTTTTTTTCCCCTTCATTACTGATTTCTGCTCTCTTCAGACTTCATGAGGGCCAACAAACATAATAAAACATCACTTACTGTGCAAGGTCTGCTGTCATTAGGATGCCGACTGCTAGGATGTTTATTTATCCATCCATCCATCCATCCATTTTCTACCGCTTGTCCCTATCGGGGTCGCGGGGGTCCTGGAGCCTATCCCAGCTGCACTCGGGCGGAAGGCGGGGTACACCCTGGACAAGTCGCCACCTCATCGCAGGGCCAACACAGACAGACAACATTCACACTCACATTCACACACTAGGGCCAATTTAGTGTTGCCAATCAACCTATCCCCAGGTGCATGTCTTTGGGGGTGGGAGGAAGCCGGAGTACCCAGAGGGAACCCACGCAGTCAATTTCGATTAAAAAAATGTTGCCACCCCTAACAAAAAACCTTAGTAATCAGTATGTTAATTCTTTCTTTTTTTTCCCCTTCCAAAAGACACACGAAGACCACATTCATTTATTGCCATTTACATGTACAATGTCTCATAATCCTTTCGAAGAAAAGGGTCCCCCCTTCCCCCCCACCCCACCCAAGTTACTTTTTGTGTCCTTCTCGCCATTTTCGGCTCCTAAACGGCTGTCAAAGTGTCCCAACTTGTCGGAATACCTACTCAGACTTCTTCTGTCCAGGTGAGATGCATGATTTATGATCAACAATAAACTTACAGGGAGCAAGACCACTTGCTATAAACATAAGGACACACGGTAGTGATCACGCCGCCCCTATAAATAGTTTGTCTGCGTTCACGCTTAAAATAACAATATCACTAATACTTGGTTAATGTTCAGGTCACAATATGTAAATAGAGTATTATTGGCGGTTTTTGAATGGTTATTTATTGGATTTTATGGGTGAAATAGAGGACCTCCCATTGGCTCAGCTGTAAGCAGACTTGTATTTAAATTTGTTTACAAGTTAGAATGAGCTTTGGGTTATGACCGAAAGGACAAGATCACGGGTACAAGCGGCCGAAATGAGTTTCCTCCGCCGGGTGGCGGGGCTCTCCCTTAGAGATAGGGTGAGAAGCTCTGCCATCCGGGAGGAGCTCAAAGTAAAGGCGCTGCTCCTCCACATCGAGAGGAGCCAGATGAGGTGGTTCGGGCATCTGGTCAGGATGCCACCCGAACGCCTCCCTAGGGAGGTGTTTAGGGCACGTCCGACCGGTAGGAGGCCGCGGGGAAGACCCAGGACACGTTGGGAAGACTATGTCTCCCGGCTGGCCTGGGAACGCCTCGGGGTCCCACAGGAAGAGCTGGACGGAGTGGCTGGGGAGAGGGAAGTCTGGGCTTCCCTGCTTAGGCTGCTGCCCCCGCGACCCGACCTCGGATAAGCGGAAGAAGATGGATGGATGGATGGAAGTTAGAATGCATTAAAAAAATAAATCCATCCATCGTCATGTCTTTCATAATGATTGTGAATGTTAGGCAAAATTCAATGTCGTATGGTGTAACACGTATCCCAGTTAAAAAACTGGAGAATCTTCAGAAGAAAGTCATTTTTGTTATATCATGAGCAAACTTTAATGCTCCCTCAAATCCTCTTTTTTATGGGTGCAATCTTCTGAAGCTTACTGAGTGCAACAGATTCCACAGTGCTTGTATTATGTATAACGTAATATACCGATTAAATTCTAGACTCTGCCAGCTCATTCCAGTGACCACTACTTCTCATAGACATAACACTAGATGTAAACCTTTATTAAGAGGGAAACATCGTCATCTAAAGTGTACAAGGTTTAGTATAGCCTGTAGAGGCCCGATGATCTGGAATGAGATTTATAGCTTTATAAAAGAATCACATTCTTTAAACATTTTTTAAAAAGCGTTTTAAGCTAAATTTGTTGCAACGTTATGTTCAGTATATTTAGCACACCCCTTATGGCTGAGGAATTCACATTAGTCGCATCATTTTGGTCTTGACCTCTGTATGTATGATGAGATTATCGCAGATCTTCAAGATGCAACCTTTTAATCAAATTTGAATAATAGGGTATTGAGACTGATTTGGTGGATTTAAAGATTCCTTTTTATAAATTTCAACCTGTTGGTATGTTGGTATGAAATTGTAAATGGGTATTTGGTGGGTAGATTTCGAAAGGAATTGTATTGTACTGTATTTTGTATATTATATGATAAGGTATATTTTAACTGTGGGTCCCTGTCCATAAGCTGTGCGCTTCTAGGGATTACCTTTTTGCTGAACGGACTCTGATATTAACAAAAGAAACAATAATCTAATACAAAATGATGACTGTAAATAAATAAATGACATTCAAATTCCTTTAAGCTAGAGGCATAAGAGCCGACCTTTATCCTGTATGTATTGCTTTTTTTTCAGTTTATACCCAGCTATATTGTCGATTTAACTTGATTGCTACATGTATGTACACTTACCTAATGTGTATATTAATGTGCTTGTCTTTGTGAGCTTAGTTTTTAACTAACTTAATGTGAAGATATATCAATAAACAACCTCAAGTTAAATGCAAACCTCTAACTTAAATGCATGTTTACTTGCTTGTTAAACTAAATGCCAGCATTCATAGAAAAAAACAATATAATGTAACAATAACAATATATGTTGATGCAAT
>NC_084553.2:19925950-19983450 GCF_033978685.3 Nerophis lumbriciformis | reverse complement strand
TCCCTGGTTCAATCCCCACCTAGTACCAACCTCGTCATGTCCGTTGTGTCCTGAGCAAGACACTTCACCCTTGCTCCTGATGGGTGCTGGTTAGCGCCTTGCATGGCAGCTCCCTCCATCAGTGTGTGAATGTGTGTGTGAATGGGTAAATGTGGAAATAGTGTCAAAGCGCTTTGAGTACCTTGAAGGTAGAAAAGCGCTATACAAGTACAACCCAAGTGCAAAAGTGGTGCAGGCAGCCTTGTTTAAATGAGAATTTTGCGTGTAATAGAGAGACGCTCTTTTGCTGCATGCCCACTGCGTCATATGCTCCATCGTGTAGGGTTTTCTTATGTTGTGGAAAATATAGCGCACAGATATATTTGTATCACCTTTTCTGGGCTACACAGAAGTACGATCAGAACCAATTTTTAGCATGGCGAATGTGTGTTCTGGAAGCACAGCGCGTGTAGATCATTCCAGATGCATCATCACAGACAACACAAAAAAACTGCATATTGCAATAACTTTTTCATAAGGATACTATTATATGTCCTATGGAACAAAAAGGTCGTTAAACTGCCAGCAGACCCCAAAACGAATCCATTGAATCTGTTTTAATCCGCCCTTTAAGTCCTCCAGCATTTATACAATTATAAAACAATATTGCTGAATAAAAGAGTAAAAGAATAAAACACTAAAAATATAATTTGTGTGTTTCTTACTGTCAATATAAGTAAGAAAGAGAATTCATATGGCCCCATTCATCGTGGTTTATCAAACACATGAAATGTGACGAATTGGGGGGTGCACTATCCACTTTAGCCGCCATGCAGACGGCAGTAGTGTGTTAAATATCTTAAAATTTGTTTTGTGGCAATTCCAACTTTGACCACGGCGTCAGTTGCTATTTAGAGTGGTGCTTTCCATCATTTTCAGCAGACTGCATTGCAAAATTATTAACTTCCTTTCACGTGAGGCATTCTGATAATATTCTGAATATACATGAGGACAAACACGCTAAATGTGCTCACTATTTTGCTCAATTAAGAGAAGGGGAACCGAAGGGTGTGTTCCAACTATCGTGGGATCACACTCCTCAGCCTTCCCTGTAAGGTCTATGCAGGTGTACTGGAGAGGACGCTACGCCAGATAGTCGAACCTCGGATTCAGGAGAAACAGTGCGGTTTTCGTCCTGGTCGTGGAACTGTGGTCCAGCTCTATACTCTCGGCAGGGTCCTTGAGGGTGCATGGGAGTTTGCCCAACCAGTCTACATGTGCTTTGTGGACTTGGAGAAGGCATTCGGCCGTGTACCCCGGGAAGTCCTGTGGGGAGTGCTCAGAGAGTATGGGGTTACGGACTGTCTGACTGTGGCGGTCCACTCCCTATATGATCAGTGTCAGAGCTTTGTCCGCATTGCCGGCAGTAAGTCGGACCCGTTTCCAGTGAGGGTTAGACTCCGCCAAGGCTGCCCTTTGTCACCGATTCTGTTCATAACTTTTATGGACATAATTTCTAGGCGCAGTCAGGGCGTTGAGGGTATCTGGTTTGGTGGCTGCAGGATTAGGTCTCTGCTTTTTACAGATGATGTGGTCCTGATGGCTTCATCTGGCCAAGATCTTCAGCTCTCACTGGATCGGTTCGCAGCCGAGTGTGAAGCGACTGGGATGGGAATCAGCGCCTCCAAGTCCGAGTCCATGGTTCTCGCCCGGAAAAGGGTGGAGTGCCATCTCCGGGTTGGGGAGGAGATCTTGCCCCAAGTGGAGGAGTTCAAGTACCTCAAAGTCTTGTTCACGAGGGAGGGAAGAGTAGATTGTGAGGTCGACAGGCGGATCGGTGCGACGTCTTCAATAATGCGGACGCTGTATCGATCTGTTGTGGTGAAGGAGCGGAGCTGGACGGCAAAGCTCTCAATTTACCGGTCGATCTACGTTCCCGTCCTCACCTATGGTCATGTGCTTTGGGTTATGACCGAAAGGACAAGATCACGGGTATAAGCGGCCGAAATGAGTTTCCTCCGCCGGGTGGCGGGGCTCTCCCTTAGAGATAGGGTGAGAAGCTCTGTCATCCGGGAGGAGCTCAAACTAAAGCCGCTGCTCCTCCACATCGACAGGATCCAGATGAGGTGGTTCGGGCATCTGGTCAGGATGCCACCTGAACGCCTCCCTATGGAGGTGTTTCGGGCACGTCCGACCGGTAGGAAGCCATGGGGAAGACCCAGGATATGTTGAGAAGACTATGTCTCCAGGCTGGCCTGGGAACGCCTCGGGATCCCCTGGGAGGAGCTGGACGAAGTGGCTGGGGAGAGGGAAGGCTGGTCTTCCCTGCTTAGGCTGCTGCCCCCGCGACCCGACCTCGAGACCTCGAGATGGATGGATGGATCCTCAGTAATGGACAAGCTTGGTATAAATCTGTTTTTCATGCGCTATCATGTTTGCACGTGTTTAAGTACAGTACATGCCAAATCTTTAGTTGTTCAGGCCCTTTTTCCGCTCCTCGTGTGTCCGGGCTGGATGTTCATATAAAAAATCATCGGTATTATGCATTTAACATCGATTCAGAATCATCCACATCCCAATCGTGACGGATCTAAGAATCCATTATTTCCCCCATTTCTAGTAACTAATGAATAAAATACAGTGAATTTTTTAGAAGTGTTAATTTTCCAGAATAAGTTCTTGTGTGCTTTGTTATCATTGTTTAGGAAGAGTCAGTCACTTTTGAACACCCAAACGATCACCATGCTGGGATGAGCTTCAGATAAGAAATGCTTGTAGTTTGTATCATAACTCTTGTAGATAAAGTTTGTCATACTTGTATTACATGACTTTTCCATATTTGAATATTTGATACACTTTGTACACTTTAAGGCGACCCCAGTGTGCTTTTTAAAACTCTTTCCGCCAGAGAATATTTGGTCCGTTTCTCCAGGAATGTTGGAGTGAGGCTCCCCTCGCGAGTTCGTTCCTCGCAGTTCCACATTGTTATTGCCAAATAAAATAACTTTCTTTAGCAGTCCCGACAAAAAGAACAAGGTGATCTGAGGACAAGGTTTGAACTTTTCACTTTAGACTTATTGACTTTGCAAAGAAACCGAGCTGGGATAACGTGTGTGAACATTAATACAAACGTTATTCTTTTACACAGTATGAAACTTTTTTCTTTAAACATTTGGCGATACAGCAAGGGTGTCCAAAGTGCTGCATTTGCAGTCCATAGCTAATTTTTTTATGGCCCAACAACATTAAAAATGTGCCGTAAAAGAGCAAGCAAGTGTAAGGCTGTGTTTTCCCCCTTCTAAAAAATCTATATATCGTATTGGTTTTCAGCTATGAATGTCTGGAAGTAGAAATGCATTGTCTGTTTTATGTAAATTTTGTTCCGTTAAAATGTCATTTTTTAAACGTTTGCACAATTGTGATGATGATTGCTAATGGGATCGTCCATTGTATATTAGCAATAGGCTAGGGGCTTATGAGACAGCCCTTTTATCCTGTATGTTTGCTTGGGATGTCATTTCATATGATATTTTATATCATGGATATTGTGGCCAAACTGATCAGGGTCATCATTATCATCATGCTATTGTTGAATGTGCTCAAAAAGTACAAATACACAACACTGATCACCGCTGCGTGAGTTTATCAAAGTGCGACTATCATTCACAGTTTTACGACAGTTTCAATTTGCAAGGGTAATACTACTCGGGAGTCTTACCGCAGCTTATCTTTAAAAATTGTTACATCCCAAATGGTTGCATTGCTTTTTTCCCACTTTATATAGAGCTGTATTGTCCATTAAACATGATTTCTACATGTATGTACACTCAAATTTCCAGACAAAATGAAAATGACGAAAGTCGTACCAATTTATAAGAATGGAGACATACACCAGTTTACCAACTACAGACCTGTTTCACTACTTCCACAATTCTCCAAAATCACGGAAAAATTATTCAATACCCAATTAGATAAATTTATCAACAAAAGTGGAACGCTCGTGGAGAACCAATATGGATTCCAAGCATATATCTCAACATCGATAATAGAGGAAATTACCTATACAATAGATGGTAAAGAATGTGCGGCCGCAGTATTCATGGGCTTAACAAAAGCATTTGACACGATTAATCATGATATTTTAATAAAAAAATTAGAACGATATGGCATCAGAGGGTTGGTCTTGAACTGGGTAAGAAGCTATTTAATCAACAGGAAGCAATATGTGAAGATGGGCGAAAATAAATCAACACCGCTAGATACAGTATATCTTGTCGTGTACCCCAGGGATCAATACTGGGACCAAGATTGTTTAATCTTTATATAAACAACATTTGTAAAGTTACAAAGGACTTAAAGTTAGTTTTATTTGTGATTTACACAGAAGAAATGAACAAATTAAAAATATGTTTTGACAAAAGACTATCTTTGAATCTCAGTAAAACTAAAATAATGCTATTTTGTAACAGTAGAAAAGAGCATCATACACGAATACAAATAGACGAAGTAGATATTGAAAGGGTAAAAGAAACTAGATTTTTGGGAGTAATAATAGATGATAAAATGAACTGGAAATCTCATATAAAAAATATACAACATAAGGTGGCAAGAAACATTTCAATAATGAACAAAGCAAAATACGTCCTGGGTCAAAAATCTATTCATATTCTCTACTGCTCACTAGTGTTACCATATCTGAGTTATTGTGTAGAAATATGGGGAAATAACTACAAATGTGCGCTTCATTCATTAGCCGTGTTACAAAAAAGATCAATTACACTGATACATAATGTTGGATATAGATAACATATAAACCCTTTATTTATTGAGTCATAAATATTGAAGTTCAATGATTTGGTAAAATTGCAAACAGCTAAAATGATGTACAAAGCAAACTATAACCTTCTAGCCAAGAATGCACAACAATTCTTCTCAACTAAAGAGGAGAAATATACCGGTAACCTTAGAGGAAAATCTAATTTAAAACATTTGTATGCTCGTTCAACACTAAAAACCTTTAGCATATCAGTATGAGGAACTAAATGATGGAATGGATTAAGTAAAGAAATTAAACAATGTACAGATATAATCCAGTTTAAGAGGTTGTTCAAATTAATAGTGCTTACAAAGTACAAAGAAGAAGAATTATGAGAAACACCTTCAACCTTATTGAAAATAGGATATTCTTAATCTCAGTATGTTTATCATGACTGACTTAATTATTTATTACAAGAACGGCTTTATTAATCATTCACTGATGTCATTGTGCTATAAAAAGAAGTCAGTAAATGAACGTATGTATTTGTAAGTGCTCTGAAGTGGGAAAGGGGTAGGTTTAAATAAGCTTTGCTTCTTCCTACTCCTTTTCGGACATGATGTATAGAGAAATGATATGAAATTGTGTGATGTATTATGCTGTATGTGTGTTCATGTTCAAAATAAACTAAAGGAAGGAAAAAAGAAAGAATGTGTTTATTGTTACATCATTGTGGAGACTATCAATAAACTGTCTTCATCTTAATTGGAAGGACGGTTTACCTATTTGCCAAACTTGATTCCGACATTTAGGAAAGCACAATAATATACTTATTTATGAAATTATTTTTTAATATATTACATTGTAGGGATATTTTAACTGTCTTAAGAGTGATTAATTTACAGTATTTCCTACAATCACGGTGTGGTTATTTCAGGATGCAGTTTCTAAAACATTTTAAATATAATGTTGCTCAGTTTGCACTAATTTACCATTAGATGAGTACAGAATGGTGCAGCCAATCTTTATATGCATGCAATGATATATTCTCATTTTAAATATTGTTTGGCAACCTAAGTTCATTTCATTTAAGTGACACAGCTTTACAACCAATTCAAAGTATGTATAAACAGGCACTAAAATATGTTGCAAAAAAGTTCTATCATTATTGAATTAAGTTTGTAGTACCTTGTTTTGCCTATCTAAAATAGCACAGCAAAGATGTTGAAATAGCACTTTTTATTGGACTGTTGTTGATCTGCTCTTTCTATTAGTGCTTTGTTATTGTTGTGGTGTTTTTTCATCTGTACTTTAGATTTGATTGGAAAACGTGTTTTTAACCTGCTGTCACTTTACTTTTGCCAGGGACAACAGATGGAAGTGAGATTATAGCTATGTCTGGTTTGTGCAAGATATTTATTGTTAATTGTCCCAATCAAATAATATTCTTAGACATGATGAGGTGGGCTTTACCATAGAGAGGTTAGCTATAAACAAATCATGTGGCCTTGACCAAATATTGAAATATGCAAGCAATACAATATCAGTGTTACTTGCCAAGTGCTTTTCTGTATTATTAATGCAGTTCATATTGCCTGACTATGTTGTCCGTTTTATTAGTTCCGGTAGTTCAAGACAAAAGCGGTAAGGTATCTAGCCTAGACAACCACTTTCCAATTGCTCTGACTGGCATACTTTCCAAAGTATTTAAGCAAATTCTTCTGGATAAGCTTCAAGACACAAGAACAAACACAGCAAAGACTTGTATATACATGCACTGAAAGTATTATAGTTAAAAAGCATCCTCAATGGCAATCAGGCACAGCTGTGTCCTGAGTTCCAATCAGTAACAAGTGAAGGAGCCAGTACCCGACCAGTACGATATTTTGTGTTTTCAGGATGCATCCAAAGATTTTGACCGAATGAATCGTAGTACATTGTTTGTTAAATTACTAGAGCGAGTGGTCCCTCCATATTTAAAAAGGATCGTACACTTCTGGTATTCACATCAAACCATGCAAACTAGATGGGGTAAGATTATAAATACAATTTGTGTAACTAGCCTGCTCACATTTTCCTGTGAAAATGATGGAATATTTTGTTGAATGTGATGTTTTACATTTAAACATGCCAGCACTGTCAAAAAGGATACAAAAGACTGTTGTTTGATCACGCAATTTAGCGAGTTGATGTCATCTATAGTTAAGCTTGAGAGTGTATTAATTATTGGTGATTTCAATCTGCATGTTGATTACTCCTCTTTTTGCTGGTATCTCGTCTGGACTCATTTCACTTTGTGCAGCATCTGTCAGGTCCTACTCACACAAAGGGTCATACTTCAGATTTGATCTTTTTTTTTGGAGTACAAATCGACCAACTAAGTAATAAAGATCTTTCAATAAGCGAACACTATTGTATTATATTTAATCTGTTGTTCACACTGGCTCGGACTACTTCCAATGTGGAGAAACAAAGACACATTCTCAATGAATCTGCAATCAGTGAGTTTTCTGCCTCTTTTGACCCAACTACCTTTGAGGTAGTTGGCGGTTGACACATTTATGACAAACTTCAACCGCCATTGTGTGACTGTTTTGAACACAGTTGCATCGGCTAAAAAAAACCTGTCCTTTTGTCTCTTCGTCCATGGATGAATGAAGCCATTTCCAGCTTTAGAAGAAGCTGTCGGAAAATGAAACGTTTGTGCACTGGAAAGCCACAAAATTAGAGGTGCATTGATAATGGAGTTAAATGAAATGATAGTGTGCTCGCTCAGCTTTCTTTTCACAGCTTGTTTTGCATAATACACAAAGGAGGACTGTAATATATTTTTGAACTTTTTTGTGACTCAAGTGCAAAACATTAAGGCCAGTATCGGTCTTTTCCTGGATAGCTTGTGCACTACATCAGCCCCTGTGTGCTCATAGTCTTTCTTCACTCCAGTCAGCCTACAGAATGTTAAGGTTTTGTTGGGCTAGATTAAGCCCACATCGAGCCCTGTGGACATTGTTCCTACTCTACTGCTCTGAAATGTTTTTGATGTTGTCGGTTCTTGGGTGGTAAAATTGATAAACCTTTCACTTCAGTCTGGCTTGGTCCCCAGCTTTTAGAACAGCATGATTTTTTATGATAAATATCAAGCGGGCTTTAGGTCAATTCACTCCACCTAAACTCTTTTGAAAGTTTCCAGTGACGTGACGATGGCCGCTGACTCTGGTCTCTACACAGTTTTAGTTTTACTTCATTTGACATCTGTCTTTGACATTGTGGATCTGATTAATTGACTCAAATCTGAGGTGGGGTTTCTGGTGCTGTTCTCCAGTGGTTTACTTCTTATATAATGGAATAACTGTTAATGTTGCGTTTAATGATATAATGTCCAATTAGTCCAACCTGTCATGTGGAGTTGCCCAAGGCTCTGTTCTGGGGGCCCGTTTTATTTTTAAAATGTAAAATTTTAATTTAAAATTGTATTTTTCTTGTACCTGATGCCTCTTGGTTGGTTAATCAGTAGACAATGTTTCTAATCATTTCTATGCAGAGGATATTCCACTTTTTGTCTGAGCTCTTGGAATGTGTATCCTGTATCAAAAACTGGTTGTCTTCAAATTTCCTTCAGATACATTTTAACAAAACGGAAAAATATTTATCATTGCTCCCGATAAAAATATCCCCCTAATCTAGAACTCTCTTGGTGCTCTGGGTGCATCTGTTAAAACCAGCCTCAGAAACCTTGAAGTTGTTTGATCAGTCAATGTCTTTGGAGGGTCACACTCGTCAACTGACCAACAACTGGTTTTATCACCTGAGAAATATTTCTAAAGTAAAAAATTAACTATTGTCAAAATGGGATCTCTAAATAATCATTCACGTGTACATCTCGTCGTGCATTGACTATTGTAATTCTGTTTTCACTTGTTTCAACAAGTCAACTCTAAAGAGACTTCAGATTGTACAGAATGTGGCTGCCAGACTTATGACCAGTGCACCCAGAACAGCCTACACTACCCCCATTCTATCAAGTCTACATTGGCTTCCAGTCAAATTTTGCATTAAGTTTAAGATTTTCGTCCTGACTTTCCGTGTGTTGCATGGTGGGGCCCCTCAGTATATCTCTGATTTGTTGTGCCCCTACACTTTAGGGCACAGCCCCTGGTCTTCAGACCAGGGTCTCTTAAAGATCCCTAAAACTCATTTTAAAACCGGGGGAGACCTGGAATTCCAGGCTGTTGGCCCCAGACTCTGCAATGACTTGCACCAGTTCCTCCGTGAGGTTGACAGTGTTGCCACTTTTAAAAAAACAAAACAATTGATGACTTTTCATCTCAAAGGCTTTTAGTTAATGGACGTTTAAGTTTTTAACTTTTTTAAAAATCCTTTTTAAGATGTAGCCCCTGTTGTTTTAATTTAATTGTTGTTGTTGTTGTATGTGACAAAAGTCGGGACATTCCTCCCCGGTCTCAGGTGCTTCAACCACTGGTGGCTCCGGCCCACCCGACATGGCCAAGGAGTCACAGGCACACATTTGACAGCAAAATTATCACCTACATAAATTAATAGATGTTCTCACAAATACTCATGTGAATTTAAAAAATTAAATTCATTGGTGAAAAAGTAAATTCTGTGTCCTCGCCTCAATTTTTTTTTCAGTAATGAAATCAAATGTTGGCAAACCCCACACGACCAAATCTGTGTGTCTCCAAAGTATCCAGAGCCTGTAAAAAAGTGCGTACGTGAAGCATGAAGTTGGCGTGAGGCAGCGCGCATTTCCACGTCAACGTCAGTCTTGATAACAAAGAGCGTACGCCAGGTTTTTGTGCGTTAGCAAACTTAATACATGGGGCCCCTGTTCTTTTCAATTTGCATATGGATGGTCTTTCCAAAATGTTAAAAAGCCTGCAAGACTGGATGTATGGTGAGGGACAGTCCAGTAGTCTACTTCATTATCTGCTGTACGTGGATTACTTAGTTATCCTGTTTTCTTATTTGTGCTGAATTACAGCAACTGCTTAGTCTGTTTAAGTTATGATATGCAATATGACATTAGATTAACTCTAAAAAGAGTGTAGGCATGATTGCTAAAACCAAGCAGGGTCAGAAGCAAGATTTTCCTTCATTTATTATGGCTGACCAAGTGCTACATGTGGTGAACAAGGGCAAATATTTGGGTTACATCATCAGGAATGATCTATGTGATGACGATGATGTGCACCGCCAGTGTTGTAAATTATATGCACAAGCCAGTATGCTGGCATGCACATTTCGTATGTGTACAGATAATGTAAAAATAGCACTTTTTAGAGCCTACTGTATTCTGCTCCATACAAGAGCGTGTGGTGCAGCTACAGCAAAGCCAAAATGTAAAAGCTTCAGGTGGCATATAATGAGGCTTTCAGAATCTTGCCCATGCTCTCAAGTTGAATAAAAGCCAGTCATTTGTTTGTAACGTGTAATGTTTCTCGCTTTGTTGAGGAATTTTACATTTATGCCACGATTAATTGATTCAGAAAATGTAACCATAATGGCTTTGATTAAAGTGAGACAAGGTTTTCTTCTTGTTTCTGGAAACATTGGAACAAATGCCAGTATTTATTTTGAACCTCATGAAGTGCAAATAATACATTTTTGTGTTGTTATATTGTATTTTATATTGATATGGGCCTGTGTCTGCAATAAATGTATAATGTCATGATCTCACATGACAGTTTGGACTTTATTAGTTGTACTTTATTAGTTATATTATTATTTTGTCCTGTCCAGCATTCTCCTTGAAATCTCATACTTCCTGTTTGCCTCCACCACTTCTCATGTCTCAGCGCTGGCTCCATCCACTTGTCCCTGATTGGCAATCCGGACACACTTGTCCCTGGTTGCCAATCAGGGTGCTTTTTATGCCAACCCTTTTGTCTGGACTGGGCTGGATCATTTTGCTTGGTTTGCTTCAATGCTGCATAGTGTTCCATATGCTTCCTGTACACTACACTGCTGCACTATTTTTGTTTCTGTCATTGAGTACATTTTTACCTGCACTTTTCCTGCCATTTCTGCTTCCCAGGGTCTGGACCAACAACACCCACACACGTGTAACAGTAACATATAATACTTTATATTAATTAAAAAAAATATATGCTGATACTAACAGCTTTAGATAAAATTTTATAAAAGTTTAATAGAACTGTTTTAAGCAAATAAATGGCACTGTGAGCAAGATTTAAGCAAATAAATCACGTACATTCGAGTAAAACACTTTAAAATGTACCTGTGTGATATTCTGACATTAAAATTGCATCCATCCATCCATCCATCTTCTTCCTCTTATCCGAGGTCGGGTCGCGGGGGTAGCAGCCTAAGCAGGGAAGCCCAGACTTCCCTCTCCCCAGCCACTTCGTCCAGCTCCTCCCGGGGGATCCCGAGGCGTTCCCAGGCCAGCCGGGAGACATAGTCTTCCCAACGTGTCCTGGGTCTTCCCCGTGGCCTCCTACCGGTCGGACATGCCCTAAACACCTCCTTAGGGAGGCGCTCGGGTGGCATCCTGACCAGATGCCCGAACCACCTCATCTGGATCCTCTCGATGTGGAGGAGCAGCGGCTTTACTTTGAGCTCCCCCCGGATGACAGAGCTTCTCACCCTATCTCTAAGGGAGAGCCCCGCCACCCGGCGGAGGAAACTCATTTCGGCCGCTTGTACCCGTGATCTTGTCCTTTCGGTCATAACCCAAAGCTCATGACCATAGGTGAGGATGGGAACGTAGATCGACCGGTAAATTGAGAGCTTTGCCTTCCGGCTCAGCTCCTTCTTCACCACAACGGATCGATACAGCGTCCGCATTACTGAAGACGCCGCACCGATCCGCCTGTCGATCTCACGATCCACTCTTCCCTCACTCGTGAACAAGACTCCGAGGTACTTGAACTCCTCCACTTGGGGCAAGATCTCCTCCCCAACCCGGAGATGGCACTCCACCCTTTTCCGGGCGAGAACCATGGACTCGGACTTGGAGGTGCTGATTCTCATCCCAGTCGCTTCACACTCAGCTGCGAACCGATCCAGTGAGAGCTGAAGATCCTGGCCAGATGAAGCCATCAGGACCAAATCATCTGCAAAAAGCAGAGACCTAATCCTGCAGCCACCAAACCGGATCCCCTCAACGCCTTGACTGCCCCTAGAAATTCTGTCCATAAAAGTTATGAACAGAATCGGTGACAAAGGGCAGCCTTGGCGGAGTCCAACCCTCACCGGAAACGTGTCCGACTTACTGCCGGCAATGCGAACCAAGCTCTGACACTGATCATACAGGGAGCGGACTGCCACAATCAGACAGTCCGAAACCCCATACTCTCTGAGCACTCCCCACAGGACTTCCCGAGGGACACGGTCGAATGCCTTCTCCAAGTCCACAAAGCACATGTAGACTGGTTGGGCAAACTCCCATGCACCCTCAAGGACCCTGCCGAGAGTATAGAGCTGGTCCACAGTTCCACGACCAGGACGAAAACCACACTGTTCCTCCTGAATCCGAGGTTCGACTATCCGGCGTAGCCTCCTCTCCAGTACACCTGAATAGACCTTACCGGGAAGGCTGAGGAGTGTGATCCCACGATAGTTAGAACACACCCTCCGGTTCCCCTTTTAAAATTGCATTTGTGTCCAAATATTGGGATCTTATTTTGAGTGTTTTTAATTAAAATTACGCAAGTCAGGAATATCCTATGATTATTCCAATTTCAAAAGTGATTGTTGTAAATGAAGTACTGGTTTGACAGAAATTTCATATTCCCTTCAAACTGTGCTCAATTATTTTCTGTTATGCTCCACCAGGAAGAAGAAAATATGTTGCGCCCCCATACAAACCCCGCACCCACCCCTCTATAGATAGGATAATTCGTCTTTTGTTGCAACAAAACATGAAAGATTTATAGATCAACTTACAACAAATAATAACTTTATCAACATTGTTTTTTAGTCTGTAACAGAAAAGATTTAAAATGCATCAATTTGCCCAAAATAATAAAACAAAAATCCTTATACGGCGTGGCGAAGTTGGTAGAGTGGCCGTGCCAGCAATCGGAGGGTTGCTGGTTACTGGGGTTCAATCCCAACCTTCTACCATCCTAGTCACGTCCGTTGTGTCCTTGGGCAAGACACTTCACCCCTTGCTCCTGATGACTGCTGGTTAGCGCCTTGCATGGCAGCTCCCGCCATCAGTGTGTGAATGTGTGTGTGAATGGGTAAATGTGGAAATACTGTCAAAGCGCTTTGAGTACCTTGAAGGTAGAAAAGCGCTATACAAGTATAACCCATTTATCATTTATTTATTTATTTAATCGGCAAACATTTTTTGACAGACTTGAGCCATTTGATACTGAAAAATGAACTTAAATAAACTCAATGAATAATAATGCATTCAAATTGATCATAAACAAAAACTCAGAGCACAATATATATAACAGTTTAACTGCAACAAATTGTGCAGATTTTTTTTTGTAATAGATAAAAAATGAGAAACTCAATGAGCACGTTTTGCAGTGCACACCTTTTTTGAAGCAGGGTTTAAGCATGACACTGCATTGTACTGATAAAGCATGTTCCCTTGGGTCGCACGTACTGGTATCGCACCGCGCCTTCCGTCAGGGGCCCCACTATTTGGGAAGGATTGCCTTAACACACATTTCCTTTGATCTAAAGAATTTTAACTACTTCCACATTTCTTAACCAATTCTAGCAATTCCAGGACTAAAACATTCTGTGTACCATTTTTTACCTCCGCATTACACCTACTTTTCTCACTGTTCGCATTGTTGAAAGAATCATTGACACTGTTCAAACCGTTGCTGATATACACACTTGCTTAGTTTACCACTCTTTGCTGTCCTGTTTTCTGATCCGTTCATTATCAAATTTCACATTGGAGCCATTTGCGATGCTAATTGCAAATAGTAATAGATTTATTTTAATGCCAAGCACAATCTTTTTTTTATGTTTGATAATCCATCTGTCTTATTCAGATCTGATATATGAGCCCTGGAATGCCAGGATTCCTCTGGGGAGTTCTTGGCTCCCAGCCTTGAGGGCCATGATTGAAAGTGAGCGTTGTGAGTCGTGGCATGTCAGGTCAGTCAGGGCTGAAATGTCTGAATGTCTTTGCTTGTTTTCTTCCTGCCTCACCGTTGGTCTTTCACGTTCACTTTCACGTATTGCTCCTTTTCAGTTTGGACAGCTCTTTTGAAGGTTTGTGATGGGCCAGCTACGTTTTATCCTCAACAACACACGAGAGTTGTCACACAATTCATTTGTCATATTTACTGATCTACGTAGGTAAAAAAGCCACAAAGTGCAAACAAAGAGAGACAATCTGTAGAAACTGTTAATGATAGATAAAACACCAAGACTTACAAGTGCCCCAACTTATGAGTGTTTTGAGATACGAGCTGCCTCTCAGCTGATTGTTATGCTTCAAGTTGCAAGCAAACATGGGTCTTTTTAGCCTCCCCTCCAATGGTTCGCTTAAGAAATGTCACAGTTAACCCTGTTCCAACCAACATTTCAATCCAAACATTTGGTGTCTTACTTACTGACATTAGCTTATAGCTAGAGATCAACCTAACTTTGTTTTCCAACACTGGGAAGGACGAAAGTGAGTGTGAATGACAGTGCGGAGAAGAAGACATGGATGATATTTATTGAATTGAAGAAAGAAATCATCAAAAACATGACAAAAATTTGATAAAGAATTGGACCATATCACTGCTAGCCTGCACCATACTAAAGCTAATTGAGTCTAACGTCAGCCAAGGATGTTAAAATCATCTTTTTTTGTTGTTGTTGTCCTGTCCAGCTACTCAGGCAAATCATATTATTGAAGTAGATGCCCATATTTGCTGTACAGATTTACTTTACAAAAGAGAAGTGCGGGATATTTCTCGTGTTGCCTTATTTGTATTTGACTATAATAAATGGATTTATATTAATATTTGGCGTAGCCGGACCGGAGCCGGAGGGGATAGAAAGAGGGGAAAAAAGGAAGAAAATGCTGGGACAAGAGAGACAACAACAACAACATACACAACAATAAAAACCACAACAACTAGAACAGCATCAGCAAATACGATAAGTACAGATATGATAGTAAAAGTGATAGGAAAGAAGCAGTTAGTGAAGTAAATATTAATAACGCAGAAATGACGATGGACATTAATTATTACACTACAAAATCATATCTTAACAGCAGACATATATCAATGAAAATATGGAGAAGCTGCTAATGGTGTGTTTGACCAAGAAACAGCTCAAAGGGGATACTGTAGAAGTCCTCTCTCCAAGGTAAATGCTCTACTTTATTACGTTACTTCATAAATGTGAGGAATTGTGATCTCAAAAATGCAGAGACAGAAACGAGCGAGCAGTCTTTATATGCTCGGTGGTCTTGTGGTTAGAGTGTCCGCCCTGAGATCGGTAGGTCGTGAGTTCAAACCCCGGCTGAGTCATACCAAAGACTATACAAATGTGACCCATTACCTCCCTGCTTGGCACTCTGCATCAAGGGTTGGAATTGGGGGTTAAATCACCAAAAATGATTCCCGAGCGCGGCCACCGCTGCTGCTCACTGCTCCCCTCACCCCTCAGGGGGTGATCAAGGGTGATGGGTCAAATGCAGAGAATGATTTCACCACACCTAGTGTGTGTGACAATCATTGGTACTTGTTTTTTTTATTATTGAAGTGGAAAAAAAAAAGGTGATGGCGGGGAAAAGGATAAACATAGGCAAATACAAAAACGAGGTGTGTAAGGCAAGTTGGAGACTGGTCAGACATGACGAAGACAAAGTTCAAAGGAGCGTGGTCAAGAAGGCGGTGTAGCTCATGGACATCAAGGGACAACTTGTGAGGCGTTGGTGTCAGCTGGCTGTGGCCTAAATAGCAGGTGGCTAATTGGGATCAGGTATGGCCACTGGCCAGTCTCCTAGAGCCAGTAGCACGCCACTCTGCAGGAGAGAGCGAATAAAATAAGGCGAGGAGAGCAGAACCACAACAGCAGGGTCAGACTGTAACAATAAAAGTACTGAAGTTGGTTGTTATACAGTCTATTGCAGGGGTCCTCAAGTACAAATCTTGAAGGTCCACAAATGTTTTTTTGAAACAGGCTGGGTCCGTTTATTATCGGTCAAGCTTATATAATAGCAGGAGGTAAGTAGTTTAACATTTTCTTAAAATTAACAAAAATAAAATAAATATCCAATAAAATACATGAAATATTTTCTTTGAAACAAAAATAAATAAGAACTTTGAAAAAATGTGTCCTCTGCATTTGACCCATCCCTTGATCAACCCCTGGGAGGTGAGGGGCGCAGTGGGCAGCAGCGGCGCTGCGCCCGGGAATCATTTTTGGTGATTCAACCCCCAATTCCAACCCTTGATGCTGAGTGCCAAGCAGGGAAGAATGCTGGTATGAGCTTTTAAACATAACCCGTTAACTGCTGCCAATCAAATGGTGAATAAGATACTCTTTAGGGTTCATATGTTTGTAAATCTGACTGTGTTGAAGTCAGTGCCTCACCAGCCATCAACCTCACCGCACGTTACTGCTCTGTTGCTATTTGTTGTTGTGTCATAGATTTAACAAAAATCTTGCTTGATGTTTCATATGGCTTTTTCAGCCTCGTGATTTCTTTTTTTCTTAGCTCTGAATCATGAGGAAATGTCTCTTCAAATTCGCGGTGCTCTTTCAGATAGTGACGTTTCAGATTTTCACTTTTCACCAGAGCAACAGTAGTGTTGCATAGTAGACACATTGGTCTGGTACTTGCAGTAGGTAGGATGAAAACATATTGCTCTGTCCATTCTTCCTTGAAACGTCGGTTTTCCCTGTCCACCTTTCTTTTACCAGCCTGAGCCAACTTGGAGCATGCCATTGTGATTTGATTCACATTCAGTGACTGACAAGTGAACAGTTAGCGAAGTAGCGATACGAGGCCTGAAAGGTTCCATGCACTGTGCACATGACCCAGGTGGTAACAGCCTATCAGCGCGTCGTTGTGAAAGAGATGACAACCCATACCCCGGAATTAGCCAATCAGAGTGGCGTTCTCTCGCTCTCACTCCGTCTCTCTCTCTTTCTCTCTCTGAGAGAGAGAGATAGAGAGAGAGACGGAGTGAGTGAGACACGAGAAGTGTAAACGAAACGTGGACATATTTGACTAAAAACAACAAAGAACGTTGACTTGCGCTAGCGATAACTCACAGATAAATACAATTATTATATTTTTTTATAATAATTATAATTATAATAATAAAAAAAAACTTTTTTTTTTTTTTTTTTTACTATAATTTGTGCTGGTTCCGGACGGACACGTCGCTGGGTCCGGACATGGACCGCGGTCCGCCTGTTGAGGATCCCTGGTCTATTGTATTGATTTCATCTAAAGTTAATTTTTATTTTTATATTGTGCTGTTTCAGGCGGCCAAGCACTGATTAAATTGATCACTGTCTGGCAATGCACATACTTTCATAACAACATGGACACTTTGTACATGCACACTCCAATATGATTTATTTTCTGTTTTTCGGGCAAGCCTCTCAAGACCAGGATTTTAGAGGTTAAGTCCTCATGCATGCAAAGTAATGAACCTCTCAATTTACAGACATGACCAACTGATAGAATATATGATGTGAATGCAAACACAGTTTTAGTTTGTCTTCTTTTGCTGACCCCACTAAATACTGAGCTTGGTGTCTAATTTTGGGTCATCACCATCATATTTCTGCATACTGTTTGTATACGTCTGGGAGTAAATTTGTGCTTCACTGCTGTCATCTAAATCTCTTATTCTGTGGTTGCAACATTGCAAGGGATTACCCAGTCAGACAGTGGATATTTGATGCTGTGTGTGTGTGCGTGTGTGTGCGTGTGCGTGTGTGGCATCCCTCAGTCCTCACAGTTCTACGGCTTCAGTGGTTAGGGCAGAAAGTACTATAAATAGCTGTGATGACTCAGAGGTTCCTCTTTTTTTTTCCTCAAGTATAATTCTAGCTTCCATCTATGCATGCAAAATACAGCAAGGTTGTTGTGAACAGAACTCCTTTTCATATACTGTACATTATGGAAAATAAGTATTTGATCCCGTGCCGATGTTGTAGGTTTACCCGCTGACAAAGGCACACATAGTACATATCTTTTATGTCACATTTATTTGAACAGAGAGAGAGACAGAATGTAAGAAATAACATAACATTATCACATTATATCTCGCACTGGAGGGCGCTGTCTCTCAAATTTACGGAATGGGGATCAGAGCCCACCTACCTAGTCTTTTCCAGAGCAGGGATTCTTAATCTGTGGTAGGTGTACCACTAGTGGTACGTGGGCTCCATCTAGTGGTACGCAAAGAGTCACTTGGTTAACTATAATTAATTTGATTTGAGTCATTTATGTACAGTGTTTTATTTTTCTTATATTCAAACACTGTTGCTGTTCAATCTATGTAATGTTACAGTGGCCAATGTTATGGTTGTAGGAGGGAGATGACGGCAACAGACACCAGAGGATGGTAATGTTCAATGATTTATTATATATGTATAGTTAATATATATATATATATATAATAATAATAAACAATACTAATTAACTATAGAATGGTGTGTGACAAAATCCAAGACTGTATGTGTGTGAGGCTATGTGTGTAGTTAGCTGAGGTGTGTGTTACCAAGTGTTGGCGAGAGCGAAGGAACACGGAAGTCCGTGGGGCAGGCAGGCGATCCAGGGGCAGAAGCGGGGTCGAAAGTCAGGAGCGAGTCGTCGTAGTCCTGGGGCAAGCGAGGAGTCGAGAACCAGGAAGCGCGAGGGAGGCAGGGAAGATCCAGGAGCACAAGACGCACAGCTTGACTCTGGGATGCACACAGGGAACTGCGGGGTGAGGGAGGACACGATAATCAACGCAGGGAAAGCACAGAGATCAGGACAGAGAGAGAGCATAAAGCTGGGTATCGGCTTACGGTACAGGAGACTATATTCCTGCCCGGGATGGCAGGTTGAGCAGGCTTATGAAGGCAGCTCCTTCATTACAGGCAGGTGTGTTGATTGCCGGTGAATGATTGCAGCTGGCGGCTGCTGCAGGGCGTACACACGCGCAGCGCGTCCCTGGATGTGCGCGGCTGTGGGCGTGTCCCGAGGTGCGACAGAGTGCAAGGATGAGGGCGCATTGGAATGCGCCCAGGCTGTGACAGCCAAAAATATTAAATATAAACTTTTGCCTTGTCTTTAATGAATACTTGGGCCTATTATGCTATTGTATTTTAATGTTGGTCATTATGGTGGTACTTGGATTCCAAGTGTTTTCTGAGGTGGTACTTGGTGATCAAAGTTTGAGAAACACTCCACTGTGGTAAGACAGCTGAACTTCAGTCACCTCACAGGTGACATTTTGTGTTTTTCATGTCAAACACCTCAGTGTTTGTCTTTGATGCTTTTACACAATTATTTTTGTTGATGTTGGTGATTCCGTTCATTCATGAATGATATTTGCCGATACCGATCATATTTAGAACCCGTAAATGTTTTTATGAATTTGGCTTGTGGGGACACTAATCACGAAACAAGGTCAGGTGCGGAAAACGGCGCTCAAACCAGAAAGTGCGAAGTGAAGTGAATTATATTTATATAGCGTTTTTCTCTAGTGACTCAAAGCGCTTTTACATAGTGAAACCCATTATCTAAGTTACATTTAAACCAGTGTGGGTGGCACTGGGAGCAGGTGGGTAAAGTGCCTTGCCCAAGGACACAACGACAGTGACTAGGATGGCGGAAGCGGGGATCGAACCTAGAACCCTCAATTTGCTGGCACGGCCGCTCTATCAGCCAAGGTATACCGCCCCACAGAGTAAGAGCGCTGAAACAGAAATAGCACTGAAACATAGGAATACTTTACCATATACCAAACCAGACTGAAGTGTCAGGCCATATCACACAAGTATTCAACCCCTTTGCAATGAAACTCAGAAGTGAGCTCAGGTGCATCCTGTTTCAATTGATCATCCTTGAGATGTTCCTACCTTTTAATTGGAATCCACCTGTGGTAAATTTAATTGGTCGGAAAGGCACACACCTGTCTAAAGGTCCCACACAGTGCATTACAGAGCACAAACCAAGAATGAAGTCAAAGGAATTGTCTGTAGACCTCCGAGACAGGATTGTCTCGAGGCACAAATTTGGGAAAGGGTACAGAAAAAATATCTGCTCCCAATGAGCACAGTGGCCTCCATCATTCGTAAATGTAAAAGTTTAGAACCACCAGGACTTTTCCTAGATCTGTCTGGCCGTCTAAACTGAGCAATCAGGAAGAAGGGCCAAATTCAGGGAGGTCATTTTTTCACAGCTACAGTATTCCTCTGTGGAGAGAGAAGAACCTTCCAGAAGGACAGCCATCTCTGCAGCAATCCACCAATCAGGCCTGTATGGTAGAGTGGCCAGACAGAAGCAATTCTTTAGTAAAAGGTTTGCCAAAATGCACCTAAAAGACGCTCAGACAATGGGAAACAAAATTCTCCGGTCTGATGAGACCAAGATTGAACTCTTTGGCGTGAATGTCAGGTGCCGGATTTTTTAGGAAACCAAGCACCACTTATCACCAGGTCAATACCATCCCTATAGTGAAGCATGGTGGTGACAACATCATGCTGTGGGGATGTTTTTCAGCGACAAGAACTGGGAGACTAGACAGGATAGAGGGAAATATGAATGCCGTGTCAGGACTTGGTCAAAAATAGGACTCAGATGCAGAGGTGGTGAATAATCCGGCAGGCTTTTATTTTGAAAAGTTCACTTTTCACCTCTTGAGTCAGGGCAATACAACAAAGGCTATACACTTTAACAACTAGTTAAAGTTTATATTATACCCCATAAACTTTATAAACTTTAACAACTAGTTAAAGTTTATAGCCAAAGTAGGTTTGTTCACAAAGTGTGAACAAACCGAAAATCACTCCAAAAGGAGGAAACAAAAATATCTAACTACACTAGCGAGAAATGTATGAAATTTAAACAACAAAAGACGCTCCAAAAGGAGGGAAAAACAATGGGCTATAAAGCTTCTACAATGATTCTTATCTAGAGAAATATTTAACAAAAGGTCACTCAAAAATTAGGAAAAGAAGAGACGGTAAAAGTAAACTGAACTCACCACTGCGACTTGAAAACTTTACAAACAAAAATTCACTCTGCTTAAGAGGAGAAAAGGAAAACTCCAAATACCAACTTGGAAATTCAGGATCTGGATAACAAGAGGAGACAAGGCTTGGGTATGATGCTGGAGATGCACGAGACATTCTGGCACAGAACAAAGGGAGGCGTGGTCTTATAAAAAACATGGGGGTAATGGGGAACAGGTAGAAACAATCAGGTATCAGGGATGACGTCAGACTGATGACACATAAGGAAGGGCAAGTGACCTGAAACGAGAGGAGAGTTATTTTTCAAACTAAAACATGAAATTCACAAGACACAAAAAAACCAAGACAAGCCATCCCTCACCGCGGTGTGACATGCAGCAATGTACAGAGACATCCCAAATGAAAACTTGCTCCAGAGCGCTCTTGACCTCAGACTGGGCCGACGGTTCACCTTTCAAGCACACTGAATGGCTTCAGGTCAACTCTGTAAATAAGAGCCAAGACTTGAATCCAATCAAACATCTCTGGAGAG
This sequence comes from Nerophis lumbriciformis, assembly GCF_033978685.3. Taxonomy (NCBI): domain Eukaryota; kingdom Metazoa; phylum Chordata; class Actinopteri; order Syngnathiformes; family Syngnathidae; genus Nerophis; species Nerophis lumbriciformis. The sequence goes on along the minus strand of NC_084553.2, from coordinate 19,962,022 downwards.
ATCTGAAAATGGCAGCCCGTCGACGCTTCCCATCCAACCAGATCGAGCTTGAGAGGTGCTGCAAAAAGGAATGGGTACAACTGCCCAAAGATAGATGTGCCAAGCTTCCCAGCAGGCACAAGGCAGTAAAACAATGTTGAGAACTTGAATTAGGTCCTGATGTTGAGCAACTCAAACATAACGTTGAAACAACATAATGACGTTTAATCAATGTTGGGTTCTGACGTTGATTTGACCATTACATTTTGGTCAATTGCCAACCAAATGTCTACAACACAAATACAACGTTGAAACAACATACTTTTTGACAATGTTTATTCAATGTCAGGTTGTGATGTTGATTTGACCTTTGAAATTTGGTCATTTCCCATGGCGTTTAAAAGAGGATTTGTTCCATGATGGGAGGCTTTTCTCCACAGGTTACAAAGTAGGGAACATTAGCTGTGCTTGTTCTGAACGGTCAATCTGACTCTTTTAATTGTTCAGTGCAAATCTATTTCTGATATTGTGGTTTTTCCCATTGCGTTTTTCTTTTAGTCCTTTTTTGCTGTTTTTACACTGTGGTTTTGTTGTTGTTGCAAGTGGTCTTGGCACAATAAATACCACCTGAGCACTCCAACCTGATAATGACTAGAGCCCCGTCACAGTAAGTTATTGTAGTGTATTGTAGTATATTGTTATTTGTAGTTGTAGTAGTGTATTGGAGTTTATTGTAGTTGTAGTACTTTTATTATAGTTTCTTGTAGCCGTAGTAATGTATTGTAGTTGTAGTAGCTGTAGTCGTGTATTGCCGTTTGTTGTAGTTGTAGTATTGTATCGTAGTTAATTGTTGCACCTCCACGTTTGACAGTAAATATGTTGTTGGATTCATATTTAGCTAGGGCTTGGCGATTATATGAACGTGATCGTTCATCGCGATTAATTCGAGTTCGATCACGGTGATCAGCTGTTTGCCTATTTCATCGATCACACATGGCGGAAATTTCTGTTAGAAGTTACCGCAGTAGTAAACAGTAGGGAGGCAATGATCCTGCACGGAATAATCCACCTTTATTGACCATGATCGTGCGTGTGTCTGTGAATATGTGTGTGTGTTTGTGTACACTTGCGTGTGTTTGTGTGAAAATGTTTGTGTTCGTGTGTGCACGACCATCCCATTCCACCTTTGCAAAAGTCTGTCTCATCACGACGTAATTAATGTTCAATCGCGTTGTGCCTCTTCCTCCTTACATGGCTGGAAGTGCAGCCCAGAAAAACAAAATAAAGAAATATGACTAACACCAGAATAAAAATTTAAACACAACATTTTAAAAGGAGCAACGACTTTGGTGACAGGCTTTAGTTTCACTATCTGCTGCTGAGCATCAGAAATCCTGCCCTGAATGCGGACTTGCAGGCACTCAGATCGTCTATGTGACTGTATTGGTCCCGACTGGGACAACTACTGAAGGCATTTTTACATCTAAGTATTTTTAATCAGGCTTTTTGTTTGTGTGTCTGCAACGATTCCACTCCTCTAATTTAACATGTACTAAAAAAAACCTGGAGATAGAAACTGTGTTATTTTCGTTTGTCCGTCAATAGAAAAACAGTTTGTTCCTGTTCTAATCATTAAACTTGTTTTATGTGTTGGTACACATGAGTTTAAAAGTACCTCAAATTCAAACTGCACTTGAATGTGTTTTCATTAAATATAATATAAATAATTTGAGTTTTAAAAACTACACAATCTGGGTTACTGCTTGTTGTTTGCCAAAGCACTGATGTATACAAGTAATTAAAGAATACAGATAAATTACCATTTGAAAGTGTTGTTTAGTAAATGTAAACTTGAAATAAAAGTGTTATAGTATTCACTACACCACTGATACTCTGTTTGCTGCAGAATGTTTGTGATGACAAGCAAAAAAAAAAAAACTTTGAGAGGACAACAAGTTGTTCTCTTTAGCCCCTCAAAACTAAAAAAGAAGCAAAACTGTGGCTCTAAAACCAGGTACAGACCGTACTGTGGGTTACCTGTACTGTTGCACCTCTAGTAAGCACAATTATGTATATGAACAAAATGACAGTTGTCAGCTGTTAGCAATCAAACATGGTGGACATGTTTGTCACAAGATACTGCAATAGTAACCAGTAAGGATGCAGTACTCTGTTTAATCCTGCATGGGACAATCCTCTTTAATAACAATAATAATAATAAAAAAATTGTGATATTAATCGAGATCGGATAATATGAAAAAAATCAATCGTGATCTCTTTTTTTCTTTTTTGCCATATCGTCCAGCTCTATATTGAACATTTGTCTGCAAACACGTCAAGCCCACTTGATGACAAACGCCTCCATTTTGCTGTCATGTGACCAAGGCCGTAACTAGGATTTGACAAATATCGAGGTCAAGTATTGGTTGTCCAAGAGGAACTTTGAAAGGCTGAAATAATTTCCCAGCACCATATACATAATATTACCTTGAGCCACACAATGAATATCCAGAATAATAAAAGCTTTCATTGAGGTAGAATTATCACTCATCTAACATCTTTGATAATCAGCATGATTTTGTAACAGTCCATTTTTTTATCAACATGCTGAGGTTTAGCATATTAAACAGTTTTAACATCATTAAAACATACATTTAAAAAACATAACTAATTTTAATCCATGCCCGGGATTTGAACCCAAAAACCGTCTCCTTTGTAATGTAGGTACTAATGACGTCCGCCACATAGCCGACGGAAGTAATGCAAGACATTTGTCCTTCATATTCTCATTAGTGACAGAGCATGATGTGGGTAAAATATTAAATGAAGCGCCTTGTTATTCAATAGTTTACAATTGAATGTGATTCTTCACGCAAACTCATCTCGCAGGCCGGACTGAATCTATCAGGCCCGCGGGACGCATTTTGATATCCCTGAGCTAAACAGACTCAATAACTCCATGGTGACGTTTTGGTGAATTGACGAAACTGAAACAATATTAAAATAATGACATTGTTCGGTAATAATGCGAACACAGACACTTGTAAACTTATTAGCATAGTTGCTAATAATAACAAACCAAGCTTTATTACATTACAATAGCATGTACAAATATGTATGTAAACACTCCCACAGACATCACACATGGGATGGTTCAGTACCTATGAATTGCTTTAGTTACACTATATTGCCAAAAGTATTTGGCCACCTGTCTTGACTCACATATGAACTTGAAGTGCCATCCCATTCCTAACCCATAGGGTTCAATATGATGTCGGTCCACCTTTTGCAGCTATTACAGCTTCAACTTTTCAGGGAAGGCTGTCTACAAGGTTGCGAAGTGTGTTTATAGGAATTTTCGACCATTCTTCCAAAAGCGCATTGGTGAGGTCACACACTGATGTTGGTCGAGAAGGCCTGGCTCTCAGTCTCTGTTCTAATTCATCCCAAAGGTGTTTTATCGGGTCCAGGTCAGGACTCTGTGCAGGCCAGTCAAGTTCATCCACACCAGACTCTGTCATCCATGTCTCTATGGACCTTGCTTTGTGCACTGGTGCACAGTCATGTTGGAATAGGAAGGGGTCCGCTCCAAAATGTTCCCACAAGGTTGGGGGCATGGAATTGTCCAAAATGTTTTGGTATCCTGGAGCATTCAAAGTTCCTTTCACTGGAACTAAGGTGCCAAGCCCAAGTCCTGAAAAACCACCCCACACCATAATTCCTCCTCCACCAAATTTCACACTTGGCACAATGCAGTCCGAAATGTACCGTTCTCCTGGCGACCTCCAAACCCAGACTTGTCTATCAGATTGCCAGATGGAAAAGCGTAATTCCTCACTCCAGAGAAGGCGTCTCCACTGTTCTATAGTCCAGTGGCGACGTGCTTTACATTACTACATCCGACGCTTTGCATTGGACTTGGCGATGTATGACTTAGATGCAGCTGCTCGGCCATGGAAACCCATTCCATGAAGCTCTCTGCGTACTGTACGTGGGCTAATTGGAAGTTCACATGAAGTTTGGAGCTCTGTAGCAACTGACTGTGCAGAAAGTCTTTGCACTATGCGCTTCAGCATCCGCTGACCCCTCTCTGTCAGTTTACGTGGCCTACCACTTCGTGGCTGAGTTGCTGTTGTTCCCAAACTCTTCCATTTTCTTATAATAAAACCGACAGTTGACTTTGGAATATTTAGGAGCGAGGAAATTTCATGACTGGATTTGTTGCACAGGTGGCATCCTATGACAGTTCCACGCTCAAAATCATTGAGCTCCTGAGAGCGGCCCATTCTTTCACAAATGTTTGTAGAAACCGTCTCTGTGCCTAAGTGCTTGATTTTATACACCTGTGGTCGGGCCAAGTGATTAGGACACCTGATTCTGATCATTTGGATGGGTGGCCAATAACTTTTGGCAATATAGTGTTATTTGTAAATCTTACAAATGCAGCTTAGAGTGATGAATAAAGAATCTTTTTGAGCAGAAACGTTTAGGACAAATACTAGACAATACGCGTTATTTCATTTCAAGCAGGAAACAAGAAGTAGATGTTCAACCCGCAGCACCTGCGGTGCGCAAACTCGTCCAAAATATGGCGCCATAACACCATCAATGACACACCTTTTCAGTGTCTTTGTTGGTGTTGAAAACTATTTGTTGAATACAAAACATTATGGACGTTAGCAAAGAAAAATCAATGAATTAGCGGCACCATTTTATAAACCACAGGGTTTTAAGCGTAGGGTAAAAGTTGCTTGTTATAGTCTGAAGAACTTTATGACATTGTTTTACATTCTGGCTCTCTCTGTTAAAATATGTACCATTCAAATACTTTTCATCACTGTAAACTTTGTGATGTCTCCTTGCACATTTCATTTACAATTGAGATGTAATACAAAACCCAAAACCAGTGAAGTTGGCACATTGTGTAAATCATAAATAAAAACAGAATACAATGATTTGCTAATTTTTTTCTACTTATATTCAATTGAATAGACTGTAAAGACAAGATATTTATTGTTCAAACTGAGAAACATAATTTTTTTGGCAAATAATTATTAACTTAGAATTGAATGGCAGAAACACATTGCAAAAACGTTGGCACAGGGACATTTTTACCACTGTGTTACATGGCCTTTCCTTTTAACAACACTCAGGAAACGTTTGGGAACTGAGGAGACCAAATTTTGAAGCTTTTCAGGTGGAATTCTTTCCGTTTCTTGCTTGGTGTACAGCTTAGGTTGTTCAACAGTCTGGGGTCTCTGTTGTGGTATTTTAGGCTTCATATTGCGCCACACATTTTCAATGGGAGGCTGGTCTGGACTACAGGCAAGCCATTCTGGTACCCGCACTTTTTTACTACGAAGCCACGCTGTTGTAACACGTGCAGAATGTGGTTTGGCATTGTCTTGCTGAAATAAGCAGGGGCGTCCATGAAAAATATGTTGCTTGGATGGCAACATATGTTGCTCCAAAACCTGTATTTACCTTTCAGCATTAATGGTGCCTTCACAGATGTGTAAGTTACCCATGCCTTGGGCACTAATACACCCCCATACTACCCCCAGATGCTGGCTTTTTTTAACTTTGCGCCAATAACAGTCCGGATGGTTCTTTTCCTCTTTCGTCTGTAGGGCACAACTTCCACAGTTTCCAAAAACAATTTGAAATGTGGACTTGTCCGACCACAGGACACTTTTCCACTTTGCATCAGTTCATCTTAGATGAGCTCGGTTCCAGTGAAGTCGGCGGCGTTTCTGGGTGTTGTTGATAAATGGCTTTCGCTTTGCAAAGTAGAGTTTTAACTTGCAGTTACAGATGTAGCAACAAACTGTAGTTACTGACAGTGGTTTTCTGAAGTGTTCCTGAGCCCATGTGGTGATATCCTTTACACGCTGATGTAGGTTTTTGATGCTAAGGGACCGAAGGTCACGGGCATATAATGTTCGTTTTCGGCCTTTCTCCAGATTCTCTGAACCATTTGATGATATTACGGACCGTAGATGGTGAAATCCTTAAATTCCTTGCAATAGTTTGTTGAGAAATGTTGTTCTTAAACTGTTCGACAATTTGCTCATGCATTTGTTCACAAAGTGGTGACCCTCGCCCCATCCTTGTTTGTGAATGACGAGCATTTCATGGAAGCTGCTTTATACCCAATCATGGCACCCACCTGTTCCCGATTAGCCTGTTCACCTGTGGGATGTTCCAAATAAGTGTTTGATGAGCATTCCTCAACTTTCTCAGTCTGTTTTGCCACTTGTGCCAGCTTTTTTGAAACATTTTGCAGGCATCAAATTCCAAATGAGCTAATATTTGCACTGAATAACAACGTTTACCAGTTTGAACGTTAAGTATCTTGTCTTTGCAGTCTATTCAATTGAATATAGGTTGAAAAGGATTTCCAAATTATTGTATTCTGTTTTTATTTACCATTTACACAATGTGTCAACTTCACTGGTTTTGGGTTTTTGTAATAAAGAGCCAATTTTTCAGACTGAGTTGATTTAAAAAAAAAAAAAAGTATTCCTGAGCTCTTAGAAACACACCATGTGCTTATTTTATTCTTGCCAGTACTTTTGTTTTACTGTTATTGCTCATTTGCATGAATTCAATGTGTAAATCAGGAAGAGCACTTTATTGTGTTGTTTGAGTGGCAGTATGTATTCTTGTTATTCCTGCGAGGAGCAGTGAATCACCCAGAGGATTACCTGCTGTGCACGCTGCACACACAAATCCACTGTTGGCAGTGAATGGTGGCTGCGCCTCAAAAATCTGTCCCACGGGATGTTGAGGAGGCTGCTGTTGGCTGTTTGAATGGCAAATCTGGGAAATGTCAATGTGTGTGTCTTAGCAAAACAGCCGTCGGACTGCTGTTTGGTAACCTCAGTGTGTGTGTGTGTAAGCAATTAGTGTGATCTGTCAGCACGTAGCCGTGCATCACACTCGTATTGGAAGCAGTAGACACAACCATTTGTGTAAATTTGTTCTGACATTTTATTACCATTTGTCCCGTCTTTGCTACTTCAGATGAAGTCAACTATAAAAATCCTCTTAAACGTTAGTGAAACATCTTGACTTGGAGGAAACAATCGATCTTTGAAAAGCTGTTGAATTTAGTTTTTGTGAGTTCAAGTGTCACATGTTTTCTGTTACTAACGTGAGGAAGTCGGTTGCTAAGGTGCAGAACAACATGAATGAGTCTTGACATGCAGTCAGAATAGACAACGACTGCAATAAACACTTCTTGCAGGTTTTCATTTGTGAAAGATCGTTTCTGATGAACACTACTCCAGTGCTTACTGCAATATCTGTGGAAGGAGAAGAGTATGTGGCGTTCTGAAGCTTATACTTTACCCCCTGCTAGTTTCATGACAAATGTGGGGTTTTACGCCGCCTCCTATTTACGTAGTTTTGCATGTACAGTAATGTGTCATTGTGAATCTTAGTTTGTTTGACCTTGTCCTTAGTTTATCATGTCTGTCTGGTCCTATTACCAGTCAACTTATGTGTACAAACATCTACCATTCCTCTTCTAAAATATGTAACTCAGACCAATAACATACAATCTTGATGATTGACACATTTAATAGTCAATGAAATTGTGAAAACACTAATATGCTGCTCAGTGGTCTAGTGGTTAGAGTGTCCGCCCTGAGATCGGTAGGTTGTGAGTTCAAACCCCGGCCGAGTCATACCAAAGACTATAAAAATGGGACCCATTGGCACTCAGCATCAAGGGTTGGAATTGGGGGGTTAAATCACCAAAAATGATTCCCGGGAGCGGCCACCGCTGCTGCCCACTGCTCCCCTCACCTCCCAGGGGGTGATCAAGGGTGATGGGTCAAATGCAGAGAATAATTTCGCCACACCTAGTGTGTGTGTGACAATCATTGGTACTTTAACTTTAATTTTAAATAAGTAGACTTTTGTGAGAAAAGTAAGGAACCCTGGCGTAATGGAGCACTAGATTGCACATTTTGAAATTATTTAGTCTTTATTTTGCAAGAATTTATGAAAAACTTATAGTTAAGTCAATATGTAGTGTCAGGAATGGAATTATATTTGTATAGACTTGTTGAAGACTTTGACCAAAGGTCTCCAAATGAAACACCTTTGGAACAGCTGATCCTAATTTTAGAAAAGCATGTGTAAAATACTACATTTTTATAGTATCATTGTCAAATTTGAAATGGAATTAGGTAAGAACACAATCTATAGACCAATTTTGCTTTTTAGTCCAAACCTCCAAAACTAGTTATTTTTAGAGATGTCCCAATGAATTGGCTACTGATTATTTTCGTGCAAAAAATTGTGATCGCAATTCCTAATTAATGCCTTTTAATGCCGATCACAAACGCCTACACATTTTAATATCAGTCCTCCGATGTCCCAGCTGACAAGCAGTTAGCAGTTAATTATGTGTCTCCATACGCAGTGTGGAGCAGGTTCCCTATGCTAATAATAATCACCTCTATTACAACAAACTGTATTTTTGTACTGTTATCACTGGAGGGTGAGGCTAAACATGTTACACAACGAGAGCAAGCCAGGAGCAGACATGCTAATAAATAAGAGTGTGAAAACAAGACAAGAAAGTGCTTAGCAATAGTTTAAGGAGTCTGCTGCAGAAAGTAAGCAGCTATTAACATAAAGTTAATAAGTAGATTAATAAGAGTCTAGAGAGAGGATTATAACAGCAACTGTTTGTTTGTCAGCATTGTCAGGAAGGTGGACTGATCCAAAAATCGGTGAGGTGGATACCAGAGGTAGTATTCGTACATGATCGATACTTAAGTGATTAGATCAATATTTTTACTTACTACAAATATTTTTGTTTTGTTTTTGTTCATGTTTACAAACTTAGGGAATAATTCCCTGGACACCGTAGGGCTTTGAGGGGAGAAAGAACTAAGGATTTAAATAAATAGATAGTTTTTGCTTTTGTTTAGTTATTGTGTAATATTGACAGTTTTGCTCAAACAATCATATGTCGTAAAAGAGAATAAGGAACTAGGTAAATATTGTGTTGATCGTCTTAAACCGTCAATAGCAATCACCAATCATAAATGAATTAAAACATGTAGAGTTAATACATGTGATCGGTATTGGTGTTGGTATCGGGCCAAACTCACTCATGGATGACCGAAATCGGCAGCATAAAAACCCTGATAGAGTGAACCTAAGAAAAAGCATTCTTTTTCAGTGTAATAAAAATCCTGCAACAAAAACCATATATTGTATATTATTAACAGAAAATACTCCTAATCACATTTTGCCATGCAAGTATTGTATTGTGCCATTGGAAATGACAACGTTTCATTTAATTTTGTGTTTCTATTTCTTTGCTTTCTAATTAAATGTAGTAGTCATGTGATTGGCAAATTCTGTGACTGTTTTGGGCTCTCACATGTCTCAGCATGTCAAGGCTGTATTAAGCCTATTAAGATCACCTTAAAACTCGGCGTGCGAGTGTTTGCGGTCGTGCGAGTGTCAACAGGTTAGTGAATGGGGATTAGTCTCGGGAAATGACTGCATTGCAGTTGAAGTTTTCAGAAGTGTACTGTAGACACATGGAGAACTAGCACATACTTACTGGGGCACATCCAAAGCTGTGGGAGGTGTAATTGCCACTTTGCGCAGTGGAAATAGCATCTTTGAAACATCTGTACAGTGTTCCACATATGGAGGGCAGCAGGTGTGTGCTGATGACTTTACAGAAGCACAACAATGAGGTACTTATTCTGTCTGCCTCTAAGGTTAGACCGTATTACAGGGTGAATGGTAATAGCATGTGGGAGATCACAAACTTCAGCTCTTTCAGATAACGAGTCTGTGTAGAAATTAGGTTGCTGTTTTTTTTATTATTACTGCTCTATTTCATTATCTTAGCTCAGCTTTAATATAAAATAGGAAAATAAAGTTTACTGTATAATTTTGTGTAAACATATGATGGACGATAACTTGTATACAATGTAACAGTATAATACAATGCAGTATAATATTATAATGTACTATTAAAAATGAATGGTTAATAGTGTGAAGCAGGGTTGTTCAACTGAAATTCAAATACTGTCAGTTCAGTTCAAGAAATTGTCTTTACAGTTCTAAGGTTATAATTTAGTGTGTAATGTAATGTACAGTATACACTTAAGGACACAATGATTAGCCCCTTCTTGAAAATGAAATAAAAGCCTTCACTTTTATTTATTTTGCCTCTAAAACCCCCTAAAAACCCTCCATGCTGTAACCATGTAGTAAAAGGCACATTCATGATAACATGTAATACTTACAGTACTGTGGTCATTTAATTACCATAACCTCATTCTTGGGCGCGTTGATTTAACAGCGCACATAACAACTTGCGCTACTTCCGTCAACAGCAACAACATAAAGATCGCGTTCTGTGTTTGCTACCACTAATCATTAGGGGTGTGAATCTTTGGGCACCTAGCGATTTGATCTGATTCCGATTACTGAGTTGACGATTAGATTCATAATTGATTCTCGATTTAACACGATTCTCCATTCAAACCAATTTTTGCAATGTATTTTTTTAGTATAATGAAACTTTTTCAAAACAGATTACGGGTTAGAAAAGCTCCTTCTAGTTGCATGGAGATGGCCTTAAAACGTCTTTTTAAACATGTATTCAATCAATGTTTATTTATATAGCCCTAAATCACAAGTGTCTCAAAGGGCTGCACAAGCCACAACGACATCCTCGGTTCAGAACCCACATCAGGCCAAGGAAAAACTCAACCCAGTAGGATGACAATGAGAAACCTTGGAGAGGACTGCAGATGTGGGTGACCCCCCCCCAACCCCCCTAGGGGAAACCGGTGCAATGGGCGTCGAGTGGGTCTAGCATAATATTGTGAAAGTCCAGTCCATAGTGGATCTAACATAATAGTGAGAGTCCAGTCCATAGTGGGGCCAGCAGGAGACCATCCCGAGCGGAGACAGGTCAGCAGCATAAAGATGTCCCCAACCGATGTACAGGCGAGCGGTCCATCCCGGGTCCCGACTCTGGACAGCCATCACTTCATCCATGGCCCCCCTCTCCCTTGTGACCCCCCCTTCACAAGGGAGAGGGGGGCAGAGCAGAAAAGAAAAGAAACGGCAGATCAACTGGTCTAAAAAGAGGGTCTATTTAAAGGCTAGAGTATACAAATGAGTTTTAAGATGGGACTTAAAAGCTTCTACTGAGGTAGCATCTCTAACTGTTACCGGGAGGGCATTCCAGAGTACTGGAGCCCGAATAGAAAACGCTCTATAGCCCGCAGACTTATTTTGGGCTCTGGGAATCACTAATAAGCCGGAGTTCTTTGAACGCAGATTTCTTGCCGGGACATATGGTACAATACAATCAGCGAGATAGGCTGGAGCTAGTCCGTGTAGTATTTTATACATAAGTAGTAAAACCTTAAAGTCACATCTTAAGTGCACAGGAAGCCAGTGCAGGTGAGCCAGTATAGGCATAATATGATCAAACTTTCTTGATCTTGTCAAAAGTCTAGCAGACGCATTTTGTAGTATCAACTGTAATCTTTTAATGCTAGACATAGGGAGACCCGAAAATAATACGTTACAGTAATCGAGACGAGACGTAACGAACGCATGAATAATGATCTCAGCGTCGCTTATGGACAAAATGGAACGGATTTTAGCAAAATTACGGAGATGAAAGAAGGCCGTTTTAGTAACACTCTTAATGAGTGACTCAAACGAGAGAGTTGGGTCGAAGATAATACCCAGATTATTTACCGAGTCGCCTTGTGTAATTGTTTGGTTGTCAAATGTTAAGGTGGTATTATTAAATGTATTCATTTATATAAAGGAAACAAAAACATTTTGAATCGATTTGAAATTACAATGAATAAGAATTGCGTTTCGGATGTGAATCGATTCCACCCTTACTAATCATGGCAGATTTTGTGAAATCTGACGACGACTACTTTGGGACAAACACTAACAACACTAAGACATTCTCGTAACATTATCATGTAGCGCTAGTGCTAAATGTTTTACGGACAAAAGAAGAACAGAACAACACATCGATTTACAATGTCAGCTCTCACTTGGCTGTCGACTGAACTTTCAGCACAAGACTTGTGCTCCCCGTTGAGCTGGCTTAATTCAGAATAGTCCTCAGGTAAAAATGCTGAGAGCATCGCTGAGTTTGATTTTTAGCGTAGCGTGTGGAATTTCAAAGTTGACCAACTTCTCAGCTTGGTGCCACAACCTTCTACTATACACGTGCAAGGCATGATTTATCGTCTAACATTAACTTTTCAAAACACAAAGGCGATACAGCATTAGCAGCCGCTCCAATAGGTAGCTTACCTCTCGCTATTGCCCTGAGGCTCTGTGTCAATACGCCTTTGTTTGCGCATACAATAACAATTTCGCTATAGCTTGGTTAAATGCAGGTCATGTAAATCAGTAGTCCCCAACCTTTTTGTAGCTGCGGACCGGTCAACGCTTGAAAATTTTTCCCACGGACCGGGGGGGGGGGTTTAATTTATTATGTATTTATTTATTTTTTTCATAAAGAAATACAATCATGTGTGCTTACGGACTGTATCCCTGCAGACTGTATTGATCTATATTGATATATAATGTATATATTGTGTTTTTTATGTTGATGTAATAAACAAAATTAAAAATAAATTTTATATATATATACATATATGTATGTATGTATATATATATATATATATTTTTATTTTTTTTATTTTTTTTATTTGATGTGCGGCCCGGTACCAATCGGTCCGCGGACCGGTACCGGTGGTTGGGGACCACTGATGTAAATGGAGCGTTGTTGACGGTTTTTGAATGTTTTATTAGAGGGCTTTATAGGTTTAATAGTCAATAAAATACTCTAGTGCAGGTTAGCAAGCAAACCTAACATTTTGATGTGTCATTGAGAATATAGAACATTACATATGGTGCTCAAAAGTTTGTAAAAATGTTTTAGTACGACTTTGGTAAGCTACATAATCGCACTGCTTGATGAACTGTCGGCACATTACGGCTACCGTAGTCAGACATACTGTGCTTCAATGTACTGGTATTATTATGGTGTGTTAAATGACCCCAGAATGGCACCTATTAGGAGACGTATTATCTGGCGTTTTGTTTCGACCAATTATGCAAAACCAACTTTTCTTACCTATTGGTTGTGTATTTAGGATTTGCATAAGCCCCGAAAATTTGCGCGCGTCCGCCATTGTAGACCGCACTGCGGTCAATAAGCTCTTTATCCTCCACTGTTGTCATTTTGAATACAAAGTAGTGTACAGTTCTAACGAATATCTGTCAGTAGACTCGCTATGGAAGCGCTAAAATCTACCGCCGGTACAACAAAGATGACGGGGAGAAGATGCTGTCAAAGTGGAGCCACTTAAATAAAATTGCCCACAAAATGGCGCATACTAAAGAGACTTGAAGATTGTCTGTAAAACATTTTGACCAAAGAACCACCATTACATGTTATGTAAACAACAAAGTGTTTTAAATGTAGAAAAAAAATCATAATATGACCCCTTTAAGACCCCTTATAATCTGGTGCGCCCGGTGCACCTGGATTGGCTCATTGGCAGTTTGCCTTATAATCGCCCAATGGTCCGAAAAATATGGTATATCGATCTGTGCTCGGAAAGTTTGCCTTCACAATAAATACAAACGCCACAACACAATAACATAAAGTCATAACACAACTTTAAGCCACAAAGGACGCGACAGACACAATGGATGTGACCATACTCAGTGGCCTAGTGGTTAGAGTGTCCCCCCTGAGATCGGTAGGTTGTGAGTTCAAACCCTGGCCGAGTCATACCAAAGACTATAAAAATGGGACCCATTGCCTCCCTGCTTGGCACTCAGCATCAAGGGTTGGAATTGGGGGTTAAATCACCAAAAATGATTCCCGGGCGTGGCACCGCTTGTGCCCACTGCTCCCCTCACCTCCAAGGGGGTAAACAAGGGGATGGGTCAAATGCAGAGGACAAATTTCACCACACCTAGTGTGTGTGTGACAATCATTGGTACTTTAACTTTGACAGCGGAGCAAGTTACGGCGACACCCCGACTACCTTAACATAGCATATATGTATTATTAAAAAAGTAAAAAAAACATATGACTGAACAAGTTGTCACACTTCACTTACATTTCCAACTTCGTTCATTACACCGTTTTCAACTTTCCGTCTCAAAAAGTTGGTGAGTGGCTGAAACTTGTCCACTGTCACTTCTGTGGCATTCTCATGTTATTGTGTTGTGACTTTTCTTTGCTACCATAGATAATATACTGTTGTAGCAGGTCAAACCACTGCTCTTTTAACCTGAAGAGTTTTGGTTCCACTTATTTTTTATATTAATTTATTATTACAATGTCAAAAAAAGTAAAAGTAAAGTTAAAAAAAAGTACAAGTAGCAGTTGAATTAACCTACTGTTAATGTTTCCTCTTGTTAATTCAACGTAAAGTGTTGGTTGCAAGATGCAGTGGCCAATAATCGCTGTTTACTTGCTTATTTGTATCCATAATTATTATATATATTATTATATATATCTATTTCCCTTACAATATGTAACAGGAAAATAGGAGAGTTTACCTGCAGTGTCCAGTATCCAATATTTATTTTACAGTCACACTGGCTGATTATTTTTGCTAAAAAGTTCCTGAATCGATTTCAACTCTTGTTTCGTATTGTATCGATCTAAAAAATAACGTAGTCCCTGAATCGTATCAACAACTACAAATTCTGAATTGAACCGAATCGTTGTTAAAACGAATCGTTATACCCCTAGGGTTAAACATTTTGACCATGTCAGTTTTCACCAATCTTTCATGACGACATCTTGAAAATATATTTGACATTTGAAAATTTACCATAGTAAGGCCATGTCCTTGAAGAATACTGTAGCAAATTTTAATCATGTTGTCTTTGAGTTTTTATAGATTAAAGCAGCCTTGTAGCTCTTTCAACGTGTGCATGTAACAACTGACTGTTAAGACTTAGCCAATCTGGTCATTTTGTTACAAGTATTGCACTTATGCACCCCAAACAGAGACAAAACACATGCACATGTGAAGCAAACGGTATTGTAATCGCTCCTCCACAGTTACATTTCACTAAATTTCATATAAGAAAAAATGTTGGGGGCAGGGCGGCTCCCTAATATATCTGTAGCAGAAACATCCATCCATCCATTTTTCTACCACTTGTCCCTTTTGGGGTCGCAGGGGGTGCTGGCGCCTATCTCAGCTGCATTCGGGCGAAAGGCGGGGTACACCCTGGAAAAGTCGCCACCTCATCGCAGGGCCAACACAGATAGACAGACAACATTCACACTCACATTCACACACTAGGGCCAATTTAGTGTTGCCAATCAACCTATCCCCAGGTGCATGTCTTTGGAGGTGGAAGGAAGCCGGAGTACACAAAAAGATCCCGAGCCCGGGATTGAACTCAGGACTACTCAGGACTTTCGTATTGTTGCCTACTTTATACTTTTCTATGTAAACTATGACAGTCCATGCCCACTCATGAACGCACAGTGATGTGCTGTCAGGGGAGGCAAGTGAGGCAGTGCCTCACCTTGCCACCAGGTGGCCTAAGTATGAGATGTTCAAAAACGAAGTAACAAGATAAAATAAGTTTTAATATTTCTCTTTTGGTCTATGCTTTCTATGCGATATTGGTGTGGTTCCTGTATATTTTGATAATTTTCATGGTCAAAATCTCGGAAATTCCGTGTTTCCTGATCAAAATAACGAGAAGTGAGGCAGACACAGCTGGTGCCTCCACGGCTACACAGAAATTGGATTGCGCATGTGCGTGTGAGGGGGCACGTGCTTGTTGAGGGGGAAAAGGCAGGCCATGAGGCAGCAAGTACCTCTGCCTCACAGTAGGGGGCGATATATTGTCTACTTGCAGTTCAATGCTTCAGCAGTACTCTGACTCGCCTCACTGGGAGAAGTGCAGCCTCTCCAGTGGAAGCCAGCCTTTTTTTTTTAAATTGTCTTTATAACAAACATGGCATTTTTATTAGAGTAAGCCAGCATTTGTGGGTGTTTTTTTGTCAGATGCAAACATATTGTTTTATTGCTTGGAATGAAATTAAATCAAATGAATGTGTCTGCCAATATGTAGGATTATATACTGTATCCAAGATGAAATACTTCTCTAAACTAGACTTTAAGACAAAATGAATGTGATCATACAAAGTAGGTTTTCATGGAGGATAGCTATTGCTGCTTCAGATACAAATACAGAAAGGTAAGATACACTCACAATACTTGATTTATTTTGTTAAAACCAAATGGGACCAAACAGTATTTAATAACAACTTTATCAAATACTTTTTGGACCCATTTATCATATCATAATATCATTATGATAATGTTTTTATTAAAGCGAATATCTCTCTTCTTTTTCCTGTTATTCTAATGTGCAAGAGCTGCAAATATGAATTTAAGTAAAAAAAAAATTGGAAAAAAAACTCAAAGTATCTATGCCTCACCTGGTGTATAGTTCACCGCACGTCACTGAATGCACACATTATGATGGTGTGCTCCCACGCAATTTTACATCACCGCTCCCTCAGCTTAAACTTTTAACCGCACGCACAAGCATACGCATGTTTTGTCAACATCCAATTAACACTTTTCAGGACACATTTTGGCTTGTCAAAGCAGGACAAACGGTGCTGGAATGAATCCCGGCATTCCATTGGGCTGAACCGGTTGGGGCTCAGGTGTTCTGCATGGTTCTGTCATTGTTTACAAAAGAGGTTCTTTTTTCACCAAGTACCACCTCAGAAAAGACTGTCTTGTAGGCCTAAATATTAATTAAAAACTACCGTAACTAGAAGTTTTATTTAACAAGTATGTTTAATATTTTGGCCACTCTAACATTACAGTTTGAACAGTAACACTGTGTTTGAATATTTTATTATGTAATTATTTGGCGTATCGACGGAGCCCATGTACCACTAGTGGTACCACATGTGGGATAGTTTGAGAATCACTGGTTTACAACCTTATTTTTTCTTTTATCCGTCAAAATGTCTGCTGTGAAAAGACATGACAGCATAGCTTCAGTAAGACGTGCTGCCTGGCAGAGAAACTTGAACCAACGCTGACTGTGCTGTGTGCCTCTGAAACACTAGGGGGCAACATTGAGTCTTTTCACTTGTGTGGGTTTCTCATCAATGAAGATGGCTTTTTTCATCCTTGTCCTGTGGCTCCAGTTGGTTTATACGTCTGTGTAATATAGCGCCCGGGCAGTTTTTTTTTTGGTGAGTCAACTTTGTGAGAAACCTGACACTTCGCTTGTCACCTACTCAGCGGCCTAGTGGTTAGAGTGTCTGCCCTGAGATCGGTAGGTTGTGAGTTCAAACCCCAAAGACTGTAAACATGGGACTCATTACCCCCCTGCTGGGCACTCAGCAACAAGGGTCGTAATTGGGGGTTAAATCACCAAAAATGAGTCCCGGGTGCGGCCACAGCTGCTGCTCACTGCTCCCCTCACCTCCCAGGTGGTGATCAAGGGTGATGGGTCAAATGCAGAGAATAATTTTGCCACACCTAGTGTGTGTGTGACAATCATTGGTACTTTAACTTTTAACTCATGATTTAGCCTGTTAGCTTCTTTTGTTGCTAATGAAATAAAGAGATATGAAGAGTGTTATTGGAACTGAAGCTGCATTACAAGACTTTTATTGCAAATGTTGATTGAAATTGCGGTGGAGAAGGTGGGCTGTATGAATGATTTGAATCAACTCAATGTACTAAAAGTCAACCAATTAGTTCAAACCCCGACCGAGTCATACCAAAGACTATAAAAATGGGACCCATTACCTCCCTGCTTGGCACTCAGCATCATGGGTTGGAATTGGGGGTTAAATCACCAAAAATGATTCCCGGGCGTGGCACCGCTGCTGCTCACTGCTCCCCTCACCTCCCAGGGGGTGATCAAGGGTGATGGGTCAAATGCAGAGATTTTTTTCGCCACACCCAGTGTGTGTGTGATAATCATTGGTACTTTAACTTTAACTTAACAGCCTGAAGAATCTGTGTTGTCGCTATGCAAGGTTAGAACGTTTTTGGAGGTGTACCTCAAGATACGGACCCCTGGAATACACTGAAGAAAAATATAAACGCAACACTTTTGTTTTTGCTTCAATTTTTCAAGAGTTGAACTCAAAGAGCTAAAACTTCTACTATATACACAAAGTACCTATTCCTCTCAAATATTATTCACAAATCTGTCTAAATCTGTGTTAGTGAGCACTTCTTTTTTGCCGAGATAATCCATCACACCTTACAGGTGTGGCATATCAAGATGCTGATTAAACAGCATGATTATTGTAGAGGTGTTTCTTCGGCTGCCCACAATAAAGGCCACTCTGAAATGGGCAGTTTTATCACACAGCACAATGCCACAGATGTCGCAAGTTTTGAGGGAGCGTGCAGTTGGCATACTGACTGCAGGAATGTCTACCAGAGCGGTTGCCCTTGAATTGAATGTTCATTTCCATAAGGTGTTTCAGAGAATTTTGCAGTACATCCAACCGGTTTTAACAACCGCAGACCAAGTGTAACCACACCAGTCCAGGACCTCCACATCCAGCAGGTGCAACTCCATGATCGTCTGAGACCAGTCACCCGGACAGCTGCTGCAACAATTGGTTTTCATAACCAAAGAATTTCTGCACAAACTGTGAGAAACCGTCTCAGGGAAGCGCATCTGCATGCTCGTCGTCTTCATCGGGGTCTCGACCTGACTGCAGTTTGTCGTCGTAACCGACTTGAGTGGGCAAATGCTCACATTCGATGGCAACTGGCACGTTGGAGAAGTGTTCTCTTCACGGATGAATCCGGGTTTTCACTGTTCAGGGCAGATGGCAGATAGCGTGTGTGGCGTCGTGTGGTAGAGCGGTTTGCTGATGTCAACGTTGTGAATCGAGTGGCTCATGGTGGGTTTGGGGTTATGGTATGGGCAGGCGTATGTTATGGACATTGAACGCAAGGGCATTTTATTGATGGCATTTTGAGATCACAAGATCCTGAGGTCCATTGTTGTGCCATTCACCCGAGACCATCACCTCATGTTGCAGCATGACAATGCACAGCCCCATGTTGCAAGAATCTGTACACAATTCATGAAAGCTGAAAACATCCCAGTTCTTGCATGGCCAGCATACTCACCGGACATGTCACCCATTGAGCATGTTTGGGATGCTGTGGATCAACTTCGCACAGCGATTGAAATGGAGTGGACTAATATGCCACAAGTCACAATCAATAACCTGATCAACTCTATGATGTGTTGCACTGCGTGAGGCAAATGGTGGTCACACCAGATACTGACTGTTATTTTGACACTCCCACCCCAATAAACCAAAACTGCACATTTCAGAGTGGCCTTTTATTGTAAGCAACCTAAGGCACATCTATGCAATAATCATGCTGTTTTATCAGCACCTTGATATGCCACCCCTGGGGGATGGGACGGATTATCTTGGAAAATAAGAAGTGCTCACTAACACAGATTAAGACGGATTAGTGAACAATATTTGAGAAGAATAGGTATTGTGTGTGTATATAGTAAAAGTTTTAGATCTTTGAGTTCAACTAATGAGAAATGGGGGCAAAAGTGTTGCGTTTATATTTTTGTTCAGTATAGATAGATCACAGACATGTTCTTCTTCTTCTTCAGCCTATTTTACTCCACTGCAGGAGGAAGGCCTCTTTACCAATTTTCCATTTTGTTCTATCTCGAGCTATTCTTTGCCAAGCAATGCCACTCTGTGCTGTTAACTCATCCCTCCATCTCTGCTTTGTCTCCCTCTTTGTCTGATTAGATGTCTAGGAATCAATTATGTTGTGTTGTGTGTCCATCCGTTCTCATACCTCCTGGCTTGGTGTCCTGCCCACCTCCATTTTTTTATTAAATGGTCAACATAATATCCTGCACTCCTGATTTCTGTCTTAGGTCTGTATTTGACACTATGTCCTTCTTTGTTACACCCATCCTTAATCTTTCCACAGCCCGTTCCGTCACCCTAAGTCATTTCTCCAAATGTTTTATGGTTGTCAAGGTTTCGGCAGAATAATTTTCTAAACAGGTAAAAAAACAACATCAGTCTAACAAGAGCATCGCCACCATTGTACTTGGTGAAATAAATAAATAAATGAATGAAATGAATGAAGGTAGGATTACCAATTATGGATCACAGACACATGATTACTAAATGGTGCGAGACAAACGGAACAAATATTGGGCCATGACACATGGACCAAATATCGTTTTCATTTGACTGTGTTCACGTTTTTTGGGTGGAAGTGTGTTTCACAATTCTGGCCGACTTCAAATAGATCACAGCAACTACTTCGGATTTTGTGCCTAATGAGGGAATGTTATAGGTTTTTGTGGGTCCATGCATGATCTGAGAAGGTTGTTGGGGTTCACGTTGAAGAATATTGCTATACTACGTCCAGCTTTTTTGTACTTACGATCAAACAGGTAAACGTAAAACAACAAAAGTGAAAGTGACGTCCTTCCTTAGTGTGGTGATGCGAGCACACAACTAATTCTTAGGGGGGGTTTGGTGGTAGCGGGGGTGTATATTGTAGCGTCCCGGAAGAGTTAGGGCTGCAAGGGATTCTGGGTATTTGTTCTGTTGTGTTTAAGTTGTGTTATGGTGCGGATGTTCTCCCGAAATGTGTTTGTCATTCTTGTTTGGTGTGGGTTCACAGTGTGGCGCATATTTGTAACAGTGTTAAAGTTGTTTATACGGCCACCCTCCGTTTGACCTCTATAGGAGATGTCAGGTGCAAACACTGATGGCATCTATTAATCAGACAAGAAGCAAGGAATCAATCAGAGACAGAGTTCAATTTAGTTTATGAGGAGACACGTGTTTTGGGCTGTACTCTAGTTACAGATCCAAACTACGTTCTAAAAAAAAGCCCACACGCCTCCTCTATTTATTAGGAAATGGCCCTATTACATCAGGTGACTGAGGGAAGGGGGGTAATCTCGACAACTCCAGTAAGACACAATATATGGTTATACAAAAATGCAAATATGTTGACACTTGGTGCAATCGCCCAGTCTCTGCTTTGTCTGGTCTTGGAACCAAATGTTCGGCCTTGGCAGCCAGCAGGCCGAGTCTGGACACAACACTGATAAAGAGGCTAGCAATCTTTCGGATTGCTAGCTCTGCACAAATTGACAATACTTTATAGTATGGCCCTTAAGCATAAAGTTATGATGATAATATATACATAATTATTCTAACAGTTGTTGATCAAGTATAAGGCATTCACTTACGTGTGTCTGTAGAATAGGGTGACCAGGTGTCCGGATTTAGGCCGGACAGTCCGGATTTTTTATGCCCTGTCCGGCGTCCGGCGCAGCATCAAGCCGGACATGTATTTGTCCTCCTTTTTGAGGCACTAGGCTTGAAGAGCGGAGTTTTTTCATCTTTGCTGGGCTGCAGCGCGATAGCCAATCAAAGACCGTAAAAAATGCCCCCAACGCAGTAACATATCAAATGATTGGCTAAGAGCGGTGTCGGATACAAATCTGCTTATCATTGGTTAAAAAAGTAAACAAGGGTTCATGTGCTGCTGCGGCATGACATTGACAGAAAGTTAGCATCATGCTAAAACGCAAGACCTCGTGTAATTCTGAATGGACAAAAGAGCACGAATTTATAACGAAAAGCAGTCGAGACTCATTCCATGGCTTCTGCACACTTTGTCGATGTGATGTCGACGTAAGTAGTCAGGGGAAAGCTGCAATTGAACGGCATACGGGTACGGATAAACATAAAAGTAATAAACGTGCGGCACCTCTTCAATGAGGACATTTTTTCGTGAAGTTTCGTCGCCCCTGGATGACAAGATAACCGCTGCGAGCTGTAAGGTGTACCATGCTGTAAAGCAGTGGTTCTCAAATGGTACCCTGGGGGTATGTAATGTAATGTAAGTTCATAAACTGAACATCAAATCAAGTCGGCTATTCCATTCATTACCATAAACCCAGAGTTTCCCCCATGCCATGATGGTTTGACCCTCACTAAAATGTATGTCAAAAAGAACTGTGAAAAGAAATGCAACAATGCAATATTCAGTGTTGACAGCTACATTTTTTGTAGACATGTTCCATAAATATTGATGTTAAAGATTTCTTTTTTTGTGAAGAAATGTTTAGAATTAAGTTCCTAAATCCAGGTGGATCTCTATTACAATCCCCAAAGAGGGCACTTTAAGTTGATGATTACTTCTATGTGTAGAAATCTTTATTTATAATTGAATCACTTGTTTATTTTTCAACAAGTTTTTAGTTATTTTATATATTTTTTTCCAAATAGTTCAAGAAAGACCACTACAAATGAGCAATATTTTGCACTGTTTTACAATTTAATAAATCAGAAACTGATGACATAGTGCTATATTTTACTTCTTTATCTCTTTTTTTCAACCAAAAATGCTTTGCTCTGATTAGGGGGTACTTGAATTAAAAAAATGTTCACAGGGGGTACATCACTGAAAAAAGGTTGAGAACCACTGCTGTAAAGCATGACCAGTCCTACAGAAGTTTAGACTGCGGCATGAAAGTGGACCGGGAGATTTTCAGTGACTATCCCACAGCTAAAGGGATGGCCTGTGGCCGAACAAAAGCCAAGGCATTGTGCGAGAACGTCATCGCTCACTATTCGGTACAGGAACATACCGACTACATAAAAGAAAACAACCTACCCTTTTCCGTGGCAACCGACGCCTCAAATAAAGGAACAAACAAGTGTTTTCCCATTGTGGTAAGGTATTTTCACTTTGATGAAGGCATCCAACATGTCCTGTTGGATTTTTATAGTGACAGCAACGAAACGTCAGAAGCCATAACAAACCAGCTGCTGGCAAAACTTTAGATGTCTGGCTTAGAGGTGAAAAACATGTCTGCATATGCAGCAGACAATGCCAGTGTCAATTTTGGCAAACATAACAGTGTGTATCAGAAGTTGAAACTGAGCCAAAAAGATGTGCTCCCTGCAAACTGTTTGGCCCATATTCTGCATAACGCAACCAGATATGCAGCAAGCAGCCTTGATGTTGATGTGGAAAATTTTTTGTGGCATTTTTTAAAAATTATATATGTTAACTACATTTAAGTCCGCACATGTTATGCTTTGTGGTACTCTGCACTTGAAAAGATTCATCTCAGTGGTCACTTTTTGAACACCACAATGTATTGAATAAATACAAATACTGTTAACAAACACTTGACTTTAATATTTTTTCCTATTCAGCCACACAAACATCATCTTTAAACCACTCAAAATTGTACTATAAATAAGAGTATACCAGAGTCCTATGTACACCATAGTAATTTATTGATATGGCGCATAATGTCCTCCTTTTTGGTGTCATGGAAATGGTCACCCTACTGTAGAAGCCGCATACAACATGTGACTGGAGAAAAAGCGGATACGACGACAGGTTGTAGAGGACGCTAAAGGCAGTGCCGTCACGGCACGCCCTCAATAATATTGTCCGGGTGAAAATCGGGAGGGTTGGCAAGTATGGCTCCAACACCTCCCGCGACCCCGAAAGGGACAAGCGGTAGAAAATGGATGGATGGATAGATCAACAGTAACATTAACATTCTTTGTTATTTTGCATTTTAAAAATGATCGGAGTGTGCAGGGAGAAAAAAGACTGCTTAGTGGACGTGACTGTGCTCCAGCCCAACAAATCGGTGTGCTAACCCCTGCTGTTCCTTCTCACGTTGAAGCGCTCATGTGTGCTTTGACTCACAGAAGCAAATATTACAAGAATAAAATAAAGCTGTGATTGAGCCTTCCCAGTGATGGGTTTTCTTTCCACCTACAGACGAATACTTTAGAAAGTTTAAGTTTTCAAACTAATCTGGCATTATCTAGCATTCCTCCTTTTCTGAAGTTTAAAAACAACAATGATCGAATGTTTTTTTTTATATTCATCTTCCTTATCCTGGACATAGACAATCTTCACATTCCTTTCAGAAGCAGCAGGGGACATATACCTGTATGTCCTTGTTCCCTTCTCTGCCTTCCTAATATCTCTGACTGTCTCACTTTACATTTGTATTTGAAGCCTGACAACACGCCTTTCATGCGCAGAACAGAGTGCACATGCTGTCTACCTGCCTCCCAGCAGGGGCTTGTTAGGTTCAGGACATTTCTTTGTGGAATTTGCATCTCATCCCTGTGCTTGTCTGGCTCCTCAGTGGCAATGCTGATTTATTTCCTTTCAGACTGTAAATTAGAGCTGTGAAAAATAATAATTTGATCATACAACCATACTTGCCAACCCTCCCGAATTTTCCTGGAGACTCCCGAATTTCAGTGCCTCTCTCGAAAATCTACCGGGACAACCATTCTCCCGAATTTCTACCGATTTCCAGCCGGACAACAAGGCACGCCCCCTCCAGGTCCATGCGGACCTGAGTGAGGACAGCCTTTCGTCACGTCCGCTTTTTCTCCGTATAAAAAGCGTGCCAGCCCAGTCACGTTATAACATCTACGGATTTTGGAGAGTGCATAACTGCACACACAACAAGAAGGAGGCGAAGCAGAAGAACGAAGAAGAGACAGCGACGGCGACGACGAGTAAGAAGACGTACGCTTGCAAGTCATCAGAGAGGGTGTTCAGCATGGTTAGAAAGATAGTGACAGAGAATAGAACGAGGATGGACAATTCAACCCTAAACTCACTCCTTTCCTGCAAATTACATTTCACAGATGCTGCCCATACCTATGCTCCCTCAAAGGCTGTGCTACTTGCTGCGAAGCATTGCACTTTCAAATACAACAATGAGTAGAGGAGTGTTATGTGTGTGTATATGTGTAAATAAATGAACACTGAAATTCAAGTACTTCTTTTATTTATATATATCTATATATATATATATATATATATATAGATAGATATAGCTAGAATTCACTGAAAGTCAAGTATTTCTTTTATTTATATATATATATATATATATGTATATATATATATATATACTCACACATGTATGTGTGTATATATATATATATATATATATATATATATATATATATATATATATATATATATATATATATATACCTGAATTTCAGTGAATTCTAGCTATAAATATATTCCTCCCCCTTAACCTCGCCCACCTCTCCCCAAATTATAATAAACACCTCCCAGTCAACTACGAGTAACATCCCTATGAGCCCGTTGACGTTCTACAAACTTAAACTGCAGCTCAGCTCGCTCGCAGTCCTGGCTTGAGGTGAAGGCTAATTCGCTTTTAACGTAGCGTTAGCTCATTTTGCGGTGCGTGTGCGTGTGTGTGTGTGTGTAGGCTCTCCTATTGCTTATTCTTATTGCTTGTACTATTTTTTTCAGCTATAGTTACATTAATCATTAGTAATGTAGCAGCCTAGTTTTGAATGGCAGGGTACCTGCTATCACATGTTGATAAAAATATAACATTTGCATAAAAAAAATCAACTACAGGCTTCCCAAATGCTGTATTAAATTAAGCATGATGAGTTGACTTGAAACTGTTTAATGTTGCACTTTTTATATGTAGAAGAAAAGTTTTGTCATTCTATTTAATCTGAGCATCAACTTGAGGCAGTTTAATGTTTATTAACGTGGGCAGAATTATTATAGTGTTCCCAATGTTAAAAGGATAAAGCCATTGTTTACAAATTTGGTAAATAAATAACCAAAAAATTTATATTTTGTTGTTTTCATACTCTACCGAAAATGAACCAAACCGTGACCTCTGAACCGAGGTATGTACCGAACCGGAATTTTTGTGGACCGTTACACCCCTAGTTATGCTAGAAAGTTAAGCGTACAATAAAGCAGTGAACAAAAAATACAACATCCTTACCTGGCCTCTTACCTGTTTAGAGGCGACGTGGCTTAGTTGGTAGAGCAACTTGAGGGTTCCGGGTTTGATTGCAGCTTTCACCATCCTAGTTCAATCAATCAATCAATGTTTATTTATATAGCCCTAAATCACAAGTGTCTCAAAGGGCTGCACAAGCCACAACGACATCCTCGGTACAAAGCCCACATAAGGGCAAGGAAAAACTCACCCCAGTGGGACGTCGATGTGAATGACTATGAGAAACCTTGGAGAGGACCGCATATGTGGGTAACCCCC
The DNA here is from genome assembly GCF_033978685.3 of Nerophis lumbriciformis. Classification (NCBI taxonomy): domain Eukaryota; kingdom Metazoa; phylum Chordata; class Actinopteri; order Syngnathiformes; family Syngnathidae; genus Nerophis; species Nerophis lumbriciformis. The sequence continues at coordinate 19,935,835 of NC_084553.2, read as the reverse complement.
CCCCTCTAGGGGAGACCGAAAGCAATGGATGTCGAGTGGGTCTGACATAATATTGTGAGAGTCCAGTCCATAGTGGATCCAACATAATAGTAAGAGTCCAGTCCATAGTGGGGCCAGCAGGACACCATCCCGAGCGGAGACGGGTCAGCAGTGCAGAGATGTTCCCAGCCGATGCACAGGCGAGCGGTCCACCCCGGGTCCCGACTCTGGACAGCCAGCACTTCATCCATGGCCACCGGACCTGTCTAGCAGCCGCATTTTGTACCAATTGTAGTCTTTTAATGCTAGACATAGGGAGACCCGAAAATAATACGTTACAGTAGTCGAGACGAGACGTAACGAACGCATGAATAATGATCTCAGCGTCGCTAGTGGATAAAATAGAACGAATTTTAGCGATATTACGGAGATGAAAGAAGACCGTTTTAGTAACACTCTTAATGTGTGATTCAAACGAGAGAGTTGGGTCGAAGATAATACCCAGATTCTTTACTGATTCGCCTTGTGTAATTGTTTGGTTGTCAAATGTTAAGGTGGTATTATTAAATAAATGTCGGTGTTTAGCAGGACCGATAATCAGCATTTCCGTTTTCTTGGCGTTGAGTTGCAAGAAGTTAGCGGACATCCATTGTTTAATTTCATTAAGACACGCCTCCAGCTGACTACAATCCGGCGTGTTGGTCAGCTTTAGGGGCATGTAGAGTTGGGTGTCATCAGCATAACAATGAAAGCTAACACCGTATTTGCGTATGATGTTGCCTAGTGGCAGCATGTAAATGCTAAAGAGTGCAGGGCCAAGGACCGAACCCTGAGGAACTCCGCACGTTACCTTAACATAGTCCGAGGTCACATTATTATGGGAGACGCATTGCATCCTGTCAGTAAGATAAGAGTTAAACCACGACAAAGCTAAGTCTGACATACCAATACGTGTTTTGATACGCTCTAATAAAATATTATGATCGACGGTATCGAAAGCAGCGCTAAGATCAAGAAGCAGCAACATAGATGACGCATCAGAATCCATCGTTAGCAGTAGATCATTAGTCATTTTTGCGAGGGCTGTCTCCGTAGAGTGATTTGCCCTGAAACCGGATTGAAAAGGTTCACAGAGATTGTTAGACACTAAGTGTTCATTTAGCTGCTGTGCGACAATTTTTTCGAGGATTTTCGAAATAAAGGGAAGGTGGGACACCGGTCGGTAGTTTACCATGAGGTCAGGATCAAGGTTAGGTCTTTTGAGCAGAGGATGAATAACCGCTTTCTTGAATGCTAGGGGAACAGTGCCAGAGGAAAGTGATAAGTTTATAATATTTAGCACTGATGGACCTAATAATACAAAAAGCTCCTTGATAAGTTTCCCAGGAAGTGGGTCAAGTAAACATGTTGTTTGTTTTATCCCACTTACACGCCGTAATAGTTCCTCTAATGTTATTTCATCAAAAAGAGAGAGACTATTTTGTATTGCAGTATCCGTCGTAGATACAGTTGTATCTGTGTTAATAGAACCCAGTTGTAGCTGGGATGCGTTGTCTTTAATCTCCTTTCTAATGAGTTCAATTTTCTTATTAAAGAAATTCATGAAGTCATCTGCCGAGTGGGTGGAGCTATTGGGAGGAGTCCCTTGTTGGGTTAGCGATGCTACTGTACTAAACAAAAATTTAGGGTCGTTTTTGTTGAGGCGGATGAGATTTGAGTAATATTTAGCTTTAGCTAAGGTAAGCATGCGATTATACGATATTAAACTATCACTCCATGCTTGATGGAAAACCTCAAGTTTGGTCGCGCGCCATTTGCGTTCCAACTTTCTACATGATAATTTATGAGCTCTGGTTTCTTCTGTAAACCATGGGGTGCGCCTTTTAGGGGCCCTTTTTTGTTTTAGCGGTGCTATACTATCAATGGTTTTGCGCAGGGCATTGTCAAAGTTGTTAGTTAGGTTATCAATAGAGCCGACATAATTTGGTAATGGTGCCATTACCGAAGGCAGTAGGTCAGCAAGAGTCATCGTTGTGGCAGCATTAATGTTGCGGCTGCTATAGCAGTTATTATTATTATTAGTTTGTTGACAATGAGTCAGAACTTCGAATTTTATAAGGTAATGATCGGACATTACTTTAGTATACGGGAGTACCATAACTTTGGAGGTGGTGACACCCCTGACCAGCACTAGATCTATCGTATTACCGTTGCGATGCGTAGGTTCATTTATTATTTGTGTAAGACCACAGCTATCAATTATAGTTTGGAGCGCCACGCACTGAGGGTCCGATGGGGTATTCATATGGATATTAAAGTCCCCCATTATGATTATATTGTCTGCGTGCGTCACTAGATCAGCAACGAACTCTGAGAATTCATTGATAAAGTCCGAGTAGGGCCCTGGGGGGCGGTAGATAACAGCCATATTGAGAGGCAGCGGTGCGACAGACCTCATAGTAAGCACCTCAAACGATTTGTATTTATTATTTAGGTTAGGGGTAAGGTTAAAGTTTTCATTGTATATTAGTGCGACCCCCCCACCCCTTTTAAGGGGACGGGCAATATGCGCATTCGTATAGTTAGTAGGAGATGCCTCATTTAGCGCAAAAAAATCGTCTGGTTTGAGCCAGGTTTCGCTAAGACCAATGACGTTAAGATTGTTGTCTCTAATGACCTCATTAACTAATAACGTTTTGGGAGACAATGATCTTATGTTTAAAAAGCCCATATTATAGGTATTGGGCTGTTTTGACGAGTTTTTGTTTAAATTATCAGTAGTAGCAATATTAATAATGTTGCGTTTATTATACGTAGTGCACTTTAAATAGTTTCGACCATATCTAGGAATTGATACGACGGGAATTTTCAGATTGTTTGCTTGATGCTGCGATCGACTGAACGCATCATGATTTGCCACCTCAGTAGAATGCATTTCTACCCCTGACACATTCACAACAGAAAACACATTATGTGAGTTGTGTGTTATTGTAAGAAAATTGCTATGCGTACAGGAATTATCCAGCCTGGCGCTGGCTAGTTCTAGCTTAACTGACTCCTCACCCGGACTAGCAGGCTCTGTAATTGCCTGTGACCGGGCTTGCTCTAGTGTAGTTAGTCAAATGTGACTTAAACAGTAGTCTATGTTTTTAGGTAGGATGATGGCGCCTTCCTGGTTAGGGTGAAGGCCGTCTCTCATCAGCAAGCCTGGTTTGCCCCAGAAAGAGGGCCAATTATCAATAAACGTTAGTCCCTGTTGTCTACAGAAGCTAGCCAGCCACTTGTTAAGCGAGACTAATCTGCTATATCTCTCATCATTGCCTCTCGCAGGCAGGGGGCCAGAGACAATTACTCGATGCCTGGACATCTTTCTAGCGAGATCACAAGTCCTGGCTATGTTTCTCTTTGTAATCTCTGATTGTCTCATTCTAGTGTCATTGGAGCCAACGTGTACAACTATATTCGCATAACTAGTGGTGCGATTAGCCTGTCGTACGTGTTTACTAGGCCTGTTGCGAGTTAGCTCCCTAAGATTAGCCTCAATGTCAGGTGCTCTGGCCCCAGGGATGCACTTAATTGTGGCTGGTTTGCTAAGCTTTATGTTTCGGGTGATGGAGTCCCCTATGACTAAGGTGTGGTGCCCGGTAGACTGGGGTGTAGGACTAGCTAAAGAGCTAAATCTATTATGCGTCTCAACCGGTACACCGTAGCTTGTAGGCCGCGTAGGACTACTACAGGCTGGGCTAGTTAGCTCGCTACAGCTAACGCTAGCAGATGTGTCCGCAACATCTAAAGTTACGAGATTACTCTGCTCTAACTGGCGGACACGGCCCTCTAGCAGAGCCAGCCTCTCCGTGAGTAAGGTGCAAGACGCGCAGGAAGCCATACTCACGGTGTTTTCTGTCACCGAGTGAAGTTCCTGCTGTCTTCCGAGAAGTCCTGGTCACTGTGTGCAGGAGTAGATTCCTTCTGACCGGCGACCGGCGACGCCTTTCTCCGCGCTAGCTTCGTTAGCTTAGCAGCTAGCTGCTAGCTAGCTGCGGGAGGGGTGGTGAGACAGAGATCGGGTGATTTGCAAGTTAAATAGTACTACTAAATATGTTGAGAAAGTAATAAAGAAAGCTGCAGAACAATTAAAAGCACACAAATAGAACGATACTTAGCTTTTTTCGAAACAGCGAGCAGTCAGCGAGCAGTCGCGCACGGCCCTTGTGTCCTTGGGCAAGACACAATACCCTTGCTTCCAGTGCCACCCACATCAATTTAAATGTAGATAACTACGTAAAGCGCTTTGAGTTTCGAGAGAATAAGCACTATATAAATATAATTCACTTCACTGTTACCTATTTCCTTACTTGACACAGGTGAATACACTTCATTAAGGCAAGTAAAGCAAGTTTTCAGGCTGGATTTGAACATTGTCAATGTTGAGGCACGTCTTACATTTTCAGGAAGACTTCCATATTTTAGAAGCGTAAAACTGAAACACACTTTCATCATGTTTGGTCCTGACTCTAAGAACCAGCAGGAGATCACTCCCTAAGGTTCTGATAGCTCGAGATGGTTTGTATGCGAGATGTACTTTAGCACAAGACCATGAAAAGATTTGTACATAAGCAGAGCTGTTTTAAAAGTCTTTAAATAGTCATTAAATATTTCCTGTCACACCACCACACATACAGTATTGCTCGTAAAAACCCTAATTCTGGATCCTACAGAGTGTGATTAGTACGAGCAAGCTAAATGTGACCTGGGCACGATTGAAGCTTATATACGCATGATGCAATCACATTTACCTCATCCAGACATCTTGATATTTAGCTGACATTTACAGCTTGAATTGTCACCGACTTCTCATTTAGTGCTGCTTCAGTCTAGTATATCGTCTTTCATTGATTTTCTTCCTGTTTTATTGGAGTTAGCGTTTTTTCCGTTTCTTGTCAGTCTGAATGATGTTCTTTACAATACTCAGTGTACTACATGTAAAGCGACTTTGGGTACTTAGAAAAGCGCTATATAAATCCCAGTTATTATTATTATTATTATTACTATACAAAGTGCATCACTTCTAAAGTAAAAAGTCTACTAATTCCCAGTACCTAGAATCGATACAGGTACTCGACGGTACCAAATTTTGGTACTTTTGAATGTATTTGTATGGGTAATAAATATTAATTTGTTTAATAATAAAGTGTTTCTTGAATGTGACATTTAACAGTGACCTCCATTATATTCTTACACTTTGCAGTATCACTTGCAAGTATTATACAGTAGACTTTGTATGGAGTTGCAATTCTAAGATGTTAGATGGCCGTAATGTATAGACTACAGTGTGTTGCCGTAGTCAAGAAGTAGTCTTTGCCATTTAGTTGAATGTGCCAGTCTAGTCTTATATTGAGTCCTACAAAGTGCTTATTTTGTAAATACTGTTCTAATTACACACTAGCTGTTTAATTATAATGTGCATATTTGTTGTAGTTTTCATCACTAAATTTGGAGGTGTTAATCGCCATGTAAAATTGATAATGCTAATCGGTAGTATGTATATGGCATATCCAACAGAGTAAAACAACTTGCACTGAGCCTAGTCTATAAAATCCGCTACAACTCCCTGATACCAAAGTACATGTCAAACTACTTCCATAACGTAAATGACCGCCATAACCACAACACCAGGGGGAGCTCCACTAACCACGTTAAACCCAGATTCCGAACTAACAAAGGTCTTAACTCATTCTCCTTCTATGCCACATCAATATGGAATGCACTCCCAACAGGTGTGAAAGAAAGTGCATCTCTACCCTCCTTCAAAACTGCACTAAAAGAACACCTCCAGGCAACTTAAACTCTGGACTAACACCCTCCCCCCTCCACATCCCACCTCCCCGGATTGTAAATAATCAAATGTATATACTTGTTCTTATGCTTTCTGAACTCACTATGTTTACTGCTCGCTGTACATATCCTACGAAGTCAGACCTACACTGTTTCAATGTCCATTTCTCAGATGATGCAATTGTTTATGACTGAAGTGCTGATATCGTGGCGCAGTGGTAGAGTGGCCGTGCGCGACCCGAGGGTCCCTGGTTCAATCCCCACCTAGTACCAACCTCGTCATGTCCGTTGTGTCCTGAGCAAGACACTTCACCCTTGCTCCTGATGGGTGCTGGTTAGCGCCTTGCATGGCAGCTCCCTCCATCAGTGTGTGAATGTGTGTGTGAATGGGTAAATGTGGAAGTAGTGTCAAAGCGCTTTGAGTACCTTGAAGGTAGAAAAGCGCTATACAAGTACAACCCATTTATCATTTATATCAACCAAACCTAACCCCCCCCCCCACACACACACATCCCACCCCCCGGATTGTAAATAATGTAAATAATTCAATGTATATACTCTGATGATTAACTTGTGTGATGACTGTATTATGCTGAAAGGATATATTTGTACCATGAATTGATTTACGTGGACCCCAACTTAAACAAGTTGAAAAACTTATTCGGGTGTTACCATTTAGTGGTCAATTGTACGGAATATGTACTGTACTGTGCAATCTACTAATAAAAGTTTCAATCAATCAAAAACCTGTTTGGTTACACATCACTTCCACTTTGCTGTTGCACTTCGACTAGACAAGCGGAAGATTCCCGGTATATCTTGGGTCAGAAAGTGCGGAAATCACTTTGACAACTAAATGTGAATAAATTCCACTTTAACTGCTGCATGCTCAGGGTCAGCAGGTCCTACTTCCACATACTATTGTAAGGTCTAAAATCTCCACAAAAGTACACTATATCCTCCTTAGCCATCATGTTTTTGAAAGACTTCCAAAGTCACATCAAAGCAATCATTGGACACGATTTGTGTTAGTGAGTCGAAATCAATTATTAATTGAATGATTAAATAGATTATTAAATTTATAAATAACTAATTTAATGATTAAATTACTTGATTAAATGATTAAAAGTACTCTGAAATTAAATAAATTAATGACATGTTTATTCACACATTTGTTTTATTTTTTTCCAGTTATAAATGATTAATGACACATTTAAAATGGACTATTTGCAACTTTTGTGCGCCAGCCTAGAGGGCGCTAAATCTCCCAAGAGTGCGAGCAGTAAATCCTGCCCTCTTCCTGCTCTTGGCCTGCAAGCCGCACCCAACGGAACACAACCACGCGCTGTACAACATCGTTTTAGCCAGACGTAAAAACGTATAAATCGTACAATGTCGGCACAAAATGTCATGACCTACGTTGACAAGTCAAACTTTATACTGTATATTGTTTTCCTGTGTTTTGGGTTTAGTTAGTCTCAGCACTCCTTCCTCCGTTTTCTCCACTTCCTGTGCATGTCACCTGCCTCTTCACAATCAGTGTGGAGCCCTGATTGACATACCTGCCTCCGTTTGGTGATTAGGACATGCACCTGTTTTTCATCACCATCGGAGTGCATTATTTGCCAGCACCGCGTCTCAGACGGTGCTGGTTCGTTGTATTTTGTTTCATGTTTGTTGCTCGGTGTCACATGTTTGCCTTTTTCAAGCTGTTTTTTCCTAGGTCTCTGCTTTTTCACCTGTGGACTGCTACTTCAGCCGTGTCAGTGTTGTTACTTGTGTTTCTGCCTGATACCTAAATAGATTAACCATCTCTTTTCACTCGCTTGGTGCATTTTCTGCACCTTTGAGATCACGACGCTACCAGTAACCATGCCAAGACGAAACAAACCATTTATATACTTGTCAGTAGAGATGTCCGATAATGGCTTTTTTGCCGATATCCGATATTCCGATATTGTCCAAGTCTTAATTACCGATTCCGATATCAACCGATACCGATATATACAATCATGGAACACACTCCTCTCTGAGCTGCCACCTTAACGTGGTAGAGGAGTTTGCGTGTCCCAATGATCCGAGGAGCTATGTTGTCCGGGGGCTTTCATGCCCCCTGGTAGGGTCTCCCAAGACAAACAGGTCCTAGGTGAGGGATCAGACAGAGAGCAGCTCGAAGACTTCTATGGGAATGAAACAACAAAGACTCAGATTTCCCTCGCCCGGACGCGGGTCACCGGGGCCCCCCTCTGGAGCCAGGCCCGGAGTTGGGGCACGATGGCGAGGGCCTGGTGGCCGGGCCTGTCCCCATGGGGCCCGGCCGGGCACAGCCCGAAGAGGCAACGTGGGTCACTCCTCCAATGGGCTCACCACTCATGGGAGGGGCCATAGAGGTCGGGTGCATTGTGAGCTTGGCGGCAGCCGAAGGCAGGGCACTTGGCGGTCCGATCCTCGGCTACATAAGCTAGCTCTTGGGACGTGGAACGTCACCTCGCTGGGGGGGAAGGAGCCTGAGCTAGTGCGTGAGGTAGAGAAGTTCCGGCTAGATAAAGTGGGACTCACCTCGACGCACAGCAAGAGCTCTGGAACCAGTTCTCTCGAGAGGGGTTGGACTCTCTTCCACACTGGCGTTGCACGCAGTGAGAGGCGACGAGCTGGGGTAGCAATTCTTGCTGCCCCCCGGCTCAAAGCCTGCACGTTGGAGTTCAACCCAGTGCACGAGAGGGTAGCCGCCCTCCGCCTTCGGGTGGGGGGCCAGGTCCTGACTGTTGTTTGTGCTTACGCACCAAACAGCAGTTCAGAGTACCCACCCTTTTTGGATACACTCGAGGGAGTACTGGAAAGTGCTCTCGCGGGTGATTCCGTTGTCTTACTGGGTGACTTCAACGCTCATGTTGGCAGCGACAGTGAAACCTGGAGAGGCGTGATTGGAAAGAATGGCCGCCCGGATTTGAACCCGAGTGGTGTTTTGTTATTGGACTTTTGTGCTCGTCACAGATTGTCCATAACAAACACCATGTTCAAACATAAGGGTGTCCATATGTGCACTTGGCACCAAGACACCCTAGGCCGCAGTTCCATGATCGACTTTGTAGTTGTGTCATCGGATTTGCGACCTCATGTTTTGGACACTCGGGTGAAGAGAGGGGCAGAGCTTTCTACCGATCACCACCTGGTGGTGAGTTGGCTGCGATGGTGGGGGAGGATGCCAGACAGACCTGGCAGACCCAAACGCATTGTGAGGGTCTGCTGGGAACGTCTGGCGAAGTCTCCTGTCAGAGAGAGTTTCAATTCCCACCTCCGGAAGAACTTTGAACATGTCACGAGGGAGGTGCTGGACATTGAGTCCGAGAGGACCATGTTCCGCACCTCTATTGTCGAGGCGGCTGATTGGAGCTGTGGCCGCAAGGTAGTTGGCGCCTGTCGTGGGGGTAATCCTAGAACCCGTTGGTGGACACCGGCGGTGAGGGATGCCGTCAAGCTGAAGAAGGAGTCCTATCGGGTTCTTTTGACTCATAGGACTCCGGAGGCAGCGGACAGGTACCGACAAGCCAAGCGGTGTGCGGCTTCAGCGGTCGCGGAGGCAAAAACTCGGACATGGGAGGAGTTCGGGGAAGCCATGGAAAACGACTTCCGGACGGCTTCGAAGCGATTCTGGACCACCATCCGCCGCCTCAGGAAGGTGAAGCAGTGCACTGTCAACACCTTGTATGGTGCGGATGGTGTTCTGCTGACCTCGACTGCGGATGTTGTGGATCAGTGGAGGGAATACTTTGAAGACCTCCTCAATCCCACCAACACGTCTTCCTTTGAGGAAGCAGGCCCTGGGGAATCTGTGGTGGGCTCTCCTGTTTCTGGGGCTGAGGTTGCTGAGGTAGTTAAAAAGCTTAGGCTGCTGCCCCCGCGACCCGACCTCGGATAACCGGAAGAAGATGGATGGATGGATGTAATTAACACATTATTATGCCTAATTTTGTTGTGATGCCCCGCTGGATGCATTAAACAATGTAACAAGGTTTTCCAAAATAAATCAACTCAAGTTATGGAAAAAAGTGCCAACATGGCACTGCCATA
>NC_084553.2:19795950-19920950 GCF_033978685.3 Nerophis lumbriciformis | reverse complement strand
GGAACATCCCACAGGTGAACAGGCAAATTGGGAACAGGTGAGTGCCATGATTGGGTATAAAAGTAGATTCCATGAAATGCTCAGTCATTCACAAACAAGGATGGGGCGAGGGTCACCACTTTGTCAACAAATGCGTTAGCAAAGCGTTGAACAGTTTAAGAAAAACCTTTCTCAACCAGCTATTGCAAGGAATTTAGGGATTTCACCATCTACAGTCCATAATATCATCAAAGGGTTCAGAGAATCTGGAGAAATCACTGCATGTAAGCAGCTAAGCCTGTGACCTTCGATCCCTCAGGCTGTACTGCATCAACAAGCGACATCAGTGTAAGATGGACTGATACAAAGTAGAAAAGTGTTCTGTGGTCTGACGAGTCCACATTTAAAATTGTGGACGTTGTGTCCTCCGGACCAAAGAGGAAAAGAAACATCCGGATTGTAATAGGCGCAAAGTTGAAAAGCCAGCATCTGTGATGGTATGGGGGTGTATTAGTGCCCAAGTCATGGGTAACTTACACATCTGTGAAGGCGCCATTAATGCTGAAAGGTACATACAGGTTTTGGAGCAACATACAGTATGTTGCCATCCAAGCAACGTTACCATGGACGCCCCTGCTTATTTCAGCAAGACAATGCCAAGCCACGTGTTACATCAACGTGGCTTCATAGTAAAAGAGTGTGGGTACTAGACTGGCCTGCCTGTAGTCCAGACCTGTCTCCCATTGAAAATGTGTGGCGCATTATGAAGCCTAAAATACCGCAACGGAGACCCCCGGACTGTTGAACAACTTAAGCTGTTTATCAAGCAAGAATGGGAAAGAATTCCACCTGAGAAGCTTAAAAAATGTGTCTCCTCAGTTCCCAAGCGTTTACTGAGTGTTGTTAAAAGGAAAGGCCATGTAACACAGTGGTGAACATGCCCTTTCCCAACTACTTTGGCACGTGTTGCAGCCATGAAATTCTAAGTTAATTATTTTTTGCAAAAAAAAAATAAAGTTTATGAGTTTGAACATCAAATATCTTGTCTTTGTAGTGCATTCAATTGAATATGGGTTGAAAAGGATTTGCAAATCATTGTATTCCGTTTATATTTACATCTAACACAATTTCCCAACTCATATGGAAACGGGGTTTGTATATATATATATATATATATATATATATATATATATATATATATATATATATATATATATATATATATGTATGTATGTATGTATATATAAATATATATATATATATATATATATACAGTATATATGTATATATATTTATATATGTATATTTATTTATGTATATATATATATATATATATATATATATATATATATATATATATATATATATATATATATATATATATATATATATATATATATATATATATATATATATATATATATATATACTGCCCACACTGAAAAAGTGACATGACATGGCCCAAAACTGATTTTTTCTAAAACAATTTTTTTTTCCAACTGACTACACTGCAAGTAAAATGTGATATTTATCAGACTCCAGTGTAAATGCGCACAGGCCCCAAAATGTCCCCAATGTGGCCTCAACATCACTTGCATGCACTGTTCAATAAAGTGAAAACAAAGGAAGTTGACCAGATTCCATAAATGAACAAGGAAGTTGCTACTACTACTAATACAAAATAAAATAAAAGTCGCCAAACCTTAAAAATTAGTGTTTTTTTACTTGAAAATAAATAAAATAATCTAATGTATGAATGGTAATACATTTGTGAGGGTTTTAATCTTTTTATGGCTGTTAACTAGAGGCAACACGGACATCAGCTTGAATCTATGTTAGCTTTATTTTTTAACTCACTTACTTAAACAACGTATGCAATGTACGTAACATGTAAGCAAATTCGCCACAGCGTCAATTTCCGTCCTTCAACAACCGCTATTTCTTCGTAATGATAATATATATTCATATATTACATACAGCCTATTATTTGTGCACTAGTGATGCACGGAAAATTGGGCCGCCGAAAAAATACTTTGCTAACCGAAACCGGATGTTGTGATGAAGTATCCACACCCGTTGGCGGGCTGTCTTTCCCCACACACACGAATGGCATAGCTCGCCCAAAGTTGACAAAAAAGTGGCATTCAGGTCATATTGCCGTTTAGACTGAAGTCACATTTGAAAAGATCAGATTCCAATCGGATTCCGACTACCTCCTGATGTGGCCTGAATCTGATGTGAAAAGATCAGATTTGAAGGTCTTTGGAGCATTTAGACTGGCAAAAAAAATCTGATCTGTGTCACTTGAGGGTAAAAAATATCTGATTTGGTGTGCAGTGTAAACGGGGCCGTGATGATAATATAACATCTATACCATTTTACCCTACAAGAATTTCACTTTCAACTAGAGAAAACACTTTCACTCACTCATTCACTCATTCACCAACCTGTTCAAATACCAAAAACTATATGAATTAAAAATTAATCAGAAGTTAGTACTTAGTACCAGTACTTAGCCGTTTTTTCAATGAATATTTAATGCTTAAGTTATTATTTGGATGACTACTTTTCACAACTTGAGTCATATAAAACCCCAAACCAGTGAATTTGGCACGTTGTGTAAATCGGAAATAAAAACAGAATACAATGATTTGCAAATCCTTTCCCACTTATATTCAATTGAATAGACTGCAAAGAAAAGATATCTAATGTTCAAAATGAGAAACATATTTTTTTTTGCAAATAATCATTAACTTGGAATTCAATGGCAGCAACACATTGCAAAAAAGTTGGCACAGGGGCATTTTTACCACTGTGTTACATGGCCTTTCCTTTTAACAACACTCATTAAACGTTTGGGAACTGAGGAGACCAATTTTTGAAGCTTTTCAGGTGGAATTCTTTCCCATTCTTGCTTGATGTACAACTTAAGTTGTTCAACAGTCCGGGGGTCTCCGTTGTGGTATTTTAGGCTTCATAATGCGCCACACATTTTCAATGGGAGACCGGTCTGGTCTACAGGCAGGCCAGTCTAGTACCCACACTCTTTTACTACGAAGCCACGCTGTTGTAACACGTGCAGAATGTGGCTTGGCATTCATTGTCTTGCTGAAATAAGCAGGGGCGTCCATGAAAAAGACGTTGCTTGGATGGCAACATATGTTGCTCCAAAACTTGTATGTACTTTTCAGCATTAATGGTGCCTACACAGATGTGTAAGTTACCCATGCCTTCGGCACTAATACACCCCCATACAATCACAGATGCTGGCTTTTCAACTTTGTGCCTAAAACAATCCGGATGGTGCTTTCCTCTTTGGTCCGGAGGACATGACGTCCACAGTTTACAAAAACAATTTGAAATGTGGACTCGTCAGACCACAGAACACTTTTCCTCTTTGCATCAGTTCATCTTAGATGAGCTCGGGCCCAGCGAAGCCAGCGGGGTTTCTGGGTGTTGTTTATAAATGGCTTTCATTTTGCATAGTAGAGTTTTAACTTGCACTTACAGATGTAGCAACAAACTGTAGTTACTGACAGTGGTTTTCTGAAGTGTTCCTGAGCCCATGTGGTGATATCCTTTACACACTGATGTCGGTTTTTGATGCAGTACCGCCTGAGGGATCGAAGGTCACGGGCATTCAATGTTGGTTTTCAGCCTTGCCGCTTATGTGCAGTGATTTCTCCAGATTCTCTGAACCTTTTGATGATATTACGGACCGTAGATGGGGAAATCTCTAAATTCCTTGCAATAGCTTGTTGATAAATGTTGTTCTTAAACTGTTCGACAGTTTGCTCATGCATTTGTTCACAAAGTGGTGATCCTCGCCCCATCCTTGTTTGTGAATGACTGAGCATTTCATGGAATCTACTTTTATACCCAATCATGGCACCCACCTGTTCCCAATTTGCCCGTTCACCTGTGGGATGTTCCAAATAAGTGTTTGATGAGCATTCCTCAACTTTATCAGTATTTATTGCCACCTTTCCCAACTTCTTTGTCACGTGTTGCTGGCATCAAATTTTAAAGTTAATGATTATTTAAAAAAAAAAAATGTTTATCAATTTGAACATCAAATATGTTGTCTTTGTAGCATATTCAACTGAATATGGGTTGAAAATGATTTGCAAATCATTGTATTCCGTTTATATTTACATCTAGCACAATTTCCCAACTCATATGGAAACAGGGTTTGTATATATATATATATATAAATATATATATATATATATATATATATATATATATATATATATATATATATATATATATATATATATATATATATATATATATATATATATATACTACAGGACACACTTTCTCCTCATTCAATGTGTTTTCTTTATTTTCATGACTATTTATATTATAGATTGTCACTGAAGGCATCAAAACTATGAATGAACACATGTGGAGTTATGTACTTAACAAAAAAAAAAGGCGAAAAACCTGAAAACATGTTTTATATTCTAGTTTCTTCAAACAAAGCCACCCTAGTTTGCTCTGGTTACTGCTTTGGACACTCTTGGCATTCTCTCGATGAGCTTCATGCACACCGTAAACAGTACATGTATCATTAATGTGCCTGTTACTACTTGGTTACAGCCTGTATATAAATTGTTGTTAAAGGTTTTTTAGAAGGGTTTATAGGTATGCAAATCCCTATTACATGTATTGTTAGTGAAAAACTGCCAGTTTAAAAGCAAAAAAAACAATGCACAGAAAATAAAAAGATTTATGTCTCACATAGTAGTGGCTAATGGGCAAAAAAAATTCGGCAAAAGTGCAGTTTTCCTCTAATGCCTTATTTCATCTAGCTTGACATAGTTTTGGGCAAAAATACGGTGTGTCAGATCATCGTGGCGCTAATTACAAGAAACCCAACACAAGTCTGACCTGCCTGGTTCTATTGAACAACGTTCACTTCACTGCATAGTTTTGGGTGTAATTGGGAAGAGGCTGCAGGTGTGTCTTGTTGCTCCACCCCGCACCCAGAAAGAAGAGAAAACACAGCAAAGAAACCTAAATTAAACAATATAAAAGACAAGATGGAGCGTGAGATTCAGTTGGAAGTTTACCACCAGCTTGAGATTGTGACTTCATCTTTCATAGAAGTAATTATTGTCAGCCGAAAGTGTTACAATTTTCTGGAAAGGTTTCCATGTTGGCAAGCTCCCGTGTGTTATTTTGAGTAGCAGATAAAGCAAACGATGTAATCCTACTTCTTATTGCAAAAGCACATACCGTAGATGTCTGGCTGTCGGACAGCCGACAAGGAGAAGCAGAACAGACGACATTCCTGCTCTCCTCCCAAAAACAACACCTCATAAACTCCTGTAAAGATACTTGTAAGTCACTGCAGGGATTATTAACAGCTGCACTGGAGACGTTTCCTTCCTTCTCGCATCCACAAAGATGTTTACAGCACTTTGGTTTGGAGTACACATATCAGCGAGTAAAGATGGAGGTGTGAACTGTGGCTGCCCCTGCTTACCTCAGCACTATTTTATTCATGCACATTTTAGACAGGAGGCCCAGTTTGAAAGGGTCAATCTTGTCCTTTACCACACCAACACGGGTGTTTAAAAGATTTGCTGAGTGTTTTGTTTAAATAAGGTATTTTGCAAGTACTCTATGTCAGTGGTGTCCAAAGTGTGGCCTGGGGGACATTTTCACCCCAAAGATCATTTTTTATTGCTTGTATTCCGACAAGTGATTTCTTCCCGGAAGTGAAAACCAGCCTTTTCGCAATGAAAATGGTTCGTACAGCCAAAAACAGCGCAAACATAGGGCACTTTTGTTTAGGAAACGCTAAGAGGCGCCTTGTACCCATTAAGAACAGATGCTGGCTTGACCACCACACGTATTCACTGAGCCAGACGTGAGCCGGACATGATGTCATTTTGAATCCAAGCAATAGGCCTATACTGAAAATGTGATTCATTAATTAGATTATTAAGATAGAAAATTCATGTTATTTGCAGTTTGGGTTTGGTGCTCCGAGGTGCCTAACGGTGTCCTTCCTGGGTTGCCTTGGTTTCCTCCTGCCTGAGGTCCAGTGGCATGTCTATGGGGTGGCACGTGCCACCTCAGAATCCGATAGATCACCCCAAGTGCCACCCCACTCAGAGGCTGAACGATTTGAAGCATAAGAAGGTAGTAGAACAGCAGCCGGCGGGCACATATCCTGTGGGTGGCGGTAGTATCTAGTGATGTGACGAAATGTGCTGAGAATTCGAGGCGTGTGCCGAGTAGTGGAGGGGGGGCGTTTCTGCAAAAGGCTTGTTTAATGTAGGGGAGGTGCCAGAAATAATGACCTGTGATGCCTCGCTGCTTGGCCGTACCACATGACCACTTAGGAACGCTGTTCAGATTTTTTGAGGACATTCAACAACACATAAACTGCCAGAGCGCCATTGGAAATGTGGGCTTTTGAGAGTTGCAGTCTGTTTGGAATGTGGATAAAGAATACTTTTTGGATATTAAATTTGATGGCAAACTTAATCCAAGCCGATTAATGCTCTGTGACCAGTATGAATAACACTGAATTGAAAGAAAGAAAGAAAGAAAGAAAGAAAGAAAGAAACTGAAACAAAGCATCATTATAAATTTGTTATGGTCTTAGTCATCTTCTGATAGCGTAATGGTCTACGCCTTTACTTTTTATTCCACATGACGTGGGTTCGATTCTCAGCAGCGTTATTATTATTTAATGTTAGCAATTGTCTTACAAGGAGATTCCCTCATATTTTGTGGTGCAAAGCTATACTAGTAGCTGCAGCTGCCCTTGAGGTCGACTGACTGTAGAACTAGGTGCTACCCCCAATGCCACCCCTACAAACATGCCACTGCTTGGGTGGTTGGACATTTGGGGAATGTGTAGCAGCACATTAACCTTTGTGGGAGCGTGTACAGTGTGGCGTGGGTTGAGGAATGGGGTTATTTCACTGTGGTTATGGCTGTTTGGGTTGACTCCAGCTTCACTATGACTGGCACATTAGACACTTAGGTTTCCAGTTGCAAAGGCACTTCAACTCATCACATATGCAGGGGTGAGGCCAGGTGCCCCTGCCTGCCTCCCATTGTTCTCCCGTTGGCGTTGCTTTTAGGCTGTCTGTTGTGGTCTGGGGCATTGTCGTTTGCTCAAGAGTCTGGCCAACCTTTCCTAAGACTTGGTGGGTGAGGTTGTGTATGTGGCCTTTGTTGGAAAAGGTTTACACACTCCTGCAATATTTAGGTGAGTCATCGTTGCGTGCTTCCTCTTTATAATCAAAATGAAGTCAATACACTATATTGATATAGATGTGACATGTAGTCTAAGGGAACACACATGTATTTTTCAAATTTCCGTAAGTCTTTCATTGTTTGGTCAATGTTTTAGGACAGTGTATGAAAAAAACTATGATGCTCTTCTTTAAATCAAAAGTGGAGTACGATTACGGTAATCCAAGTACTTTGACACGGCAGCTCCCAAAAGATGATGCTTTGATACAAGGAAGACTGGGGGTTTGTTTACAAAGGAGCGATGAGCCTGTTTGATGAAGGGTAACAGAAGCAAGTGAAATGTGATGCTTCTTATTGTTGCTTTTTATGTTTGGCTGAGTTGTCGCCCCTTTTGCCTTATTTTATTGCAAACACATTAAGGAGGTTGATAGACAGTTGAGTCAAATAAATACGAAATTCTGAATCCCAGTGAGTAGTAAAGACTCCTCCAAAAAGATAACTGACCTAAAGTTCATTGTTTAGTCACCAGTCTTGTTTTGGTTCTTCTACACTATAATTAGCCACATTCGTTAAAGTTATGTTCTGGAAGCTGGAAAAGAAAATGCACTTCTCTGTAGGACACATCCAATTAATTTATAAAACTGGTGAAAAGCTTCATCTCTTAACTCTTGGTAACTCACTGATGAGGGTGCTGTCGTTAGTGCCTATACTCCCTAACCTGACAAATTAACACTTGCCATTGTCACCTGCTACACAGGATTTATGTGAAGTATAGTGGAACCTCAATGTACAAACTTTATTGATTTTTGAACAAGGTTTGTAAATTGAAACGTTTGTATATTGAAACAAATCTATCCAGAAGAAACTATGTAAAAATTTAACAATGGATTCCAGCCTTGACAAATGTCCAGATTTTAGTGAATGTTTGTACACGTTGAACACAATATAAAGCGCTATACAGTACTATATATCAATGGAACATAACATGGGGGCTATGGATACATTTTCTATTTAATAACAAGGCAAAGCAGCAACAGTCTGACTGTGCTTACTTCCTGAATGTTTCAAACCACAAATCACTTGTCCCTTGCTTTCTTTGGACTCATATTGAGCCAACTAGAAAGAAAAAAAAACAACCTTCAAATTCACACAAAGCATCACTCAGCACAGTAGCTAATCACAGCACTGCTCTGCTGACTGAATGAGCACCAGGGACCGATCAGCCTGCTCACAACGGCTGTTCTGCCGGGCACAAAATGGCTGAAGTTTGAGTGGATTACACGGAGACAAGGTTTATACAGCAAAGCATATTTTTATTTGTTCTGTGGTTCATACATATTAAGTATTTGACATATTCATAAATCTGAGTTCCACCGCACCTTGTACATGCACACTAAAATGTGTTTTCTTTTCTCTATTTTTCTGGCAAGCCGCGCAAGCCCAGGGTTTCACAGTTTAGCGGTTTTCTTCTTGCACTTGTCATTTTATTGTCTCTTAAGCGCAGCAGCAGCTACATTTGTCATTAGTATGAAGTAATGATGACAAGAAATAAGGAACAATGATCATAATCTTATAAAAATAGTCCCCGAAATCAATGACAGAATCAGAGCAGAGCTCTTTCTCTATGGGAGAGCCTAAGTCTGCAGATTCATCATTCTTGGTTCTTTGGGGATTACGGCACTAAGAAGCAATTCTCCGCACTAAAGGAATTTGTAGTGCACAAGCTGCAGCTATGTGAGTCAGTGGTCTCCTAGCACACATGCATTCATGAAGCGTTGACATTTACTCAGTTAGTCATTGCACTCTGGAAGGCCACTGGCTGCCGGCCTCTGTGTCTTT
This sequence comes from Nerophis lumbriciformis, assembly GCF_033978685.3. Classification (NCBI taxonomy): domain Eukaryota; kingdom Metazoa; phylum Chordata; class Actinopteri; order Syngnathiformes; family Syngnathidae; genus Nerophis; species Nerophis lumbriciformis. The sequence goes on along the minus strand of NC_084553.2, from coordinate 19,911,908 downwards.
ATTAACAGGAATCACCTAATGAGTGTTCTCCAGGGGCTTGATGTGCAAAAGCAATTTGACAAAGTGAGGAAGAAAGCAGCTTCAGCTTCTCTACCAAAGGGCTTTGTGGGCCGCAATTCAGTTGTATTACTTTAATTATTATTAGAGAGAGCATCCTGAAGCTTTAGTAAGATACGATATAATGCCAAATTTTCACCAGGAATCTGTCATTGTACAATCCTTTGCCATGACAACCATCTGTGTTTCCCCTGAGTTTAGAGCTTTGGTGGGGCAGGGGATGACGACATAGACACGCATGCGAGGACACACATTGCACACTTTTGACATTCACAGCTTCCAACTTCAATGACATTTCTTCCCTACCGCTACTGTAAATTTGAGGCGCATGCCTGCACGTACACAGTGTGTGTGTGTGTGTGTGTGCTGCAGTGAATCGCGCTGACAAAACCGACACAAAAATGCGTACACGTGCATGCTCACAACATAGTACTGCAATTGCTTCTCCAAAGTTCCATTTTACAAACTTTCATCATAAAAAGCAAAATAAAGTCTCCAGATTAATCCAAAAACTCAAATTAAGTCCTTCTAAGATTTTGCTGTTTTTTTTTAATGATTGCTGCGGCCTAAAATGCCTAAATTTGCTGCAGCTTTTTTTTTTTTTTTTTTTTTTTTTTTTTTAAGTTGCAGTTTTGTGGTTTATTTTTTTCAATAACAATGAATTAACTTGTGATGTTACACATTTGTTATCAATATTTTAAGAGTTCCTTGTAACATTAACCTCAAAAAGCACAGGATTTCAACAAAAATCGGAAAATAATTACTCGATACCACACAGACTTAAAAGTAGACACGAGGTAGCACCAGCAGAGCTGATTACTGTACTGTTATGACTCTTGGCTGCACAACCTACCAATATCTGCACTCTTCCTCGAGTGGGGTCATAAATGAGCCCAATTAAAATCAATGCTTTTTTGCAATAAACTGGGTTGTTACTCTTCAAAATATTCTAAAACAAAGAGTTGGAATATTTTAATATGCCAGGTATTCTTCATAAAACATGTTTGTGACATGAGGTCATTTGCATTTTTATGTATTTTTTCATTCATATTAAGAAATCAGTCAGTTTTTGTATCACTACCCACTTTTCCACAAGTGGGGACACAAATGACCCCAAGCAGTTCCTATGGAATCTTCTATGAACGTTTAATTCTTAGCAACTCTGACTGTCCCAGTTACACATCTGATGTCATCTTTCACATCTGATGCAACTTTGACTGTCAATACTGTCCCACTTACACATCTGTCTCATCACTCAGGAAGAGAAAATATCTGATTCACTAAATACTGTAGAATGACAGAAAGCTAATGAGGTATTTCCAGATCCTGTAAAATCTGGAACTTTTCACATCCTTATAGCTGACTCTATAGATTTAAAAACCATGGCAGGTGCATTATACATGTTGCATACCTGCCAACTACTCCGGTTTTCCCGTAATTAGTACGGTTTTCATCAACCTATTCCGAGTTACGGTTGCAGTGATAAAAAATACGTTTTTTCATTAATTAAAAAAAAAAATGTTTTTTTAAGTTTTATTCACGAAATCGCATAACAACAATGACAATCGACACTGCTTCCCGTAACTTCCTATCGAGCCATTCCGAATGCCATGCGCGAGGCTATTTATAGCACCGCTGCCAAGCACGAGGCACCAGTTGCCATTGTTTCCAAACGAGCGAACGATCATGGAATCAGCCGGAGAAAAATCGCAAACAAGTCTTAAACCGAAAAGAAAACTGCAGTCATTCCGTGAAGAATATTCAAAAGCCTATCCGGGAATAATTATCCGTTCCAAAAAGGGTGAAAACTACGCAAATTGCACCTTGTGCAGACAAGATTTTTCGATCGGACACGGAGGAATTAGCGATGTAAAAGACCACGTTGGGACAAAAAAACACAAGTCTAATGCCGTTGCTAGCGATACAAGTGGAAAACTTTCAACGTTTTTCGTCGCCCAAACAGATTCTTTGGATGTGATAAATGCCGAAGTTTTATTTACGGAGGCAATAATTGAGCATGGACTTCCAATCGCACTGGCTGATCACATGGGACAGTTATTTCGGAAAATGTTTCCCGACTCGAAAATCGCCAATAAATATGGATGTGGTCGAACCAAAACATCAAACATTATTCAGTGTCTTGGAACAGAATCCTCAAAAAGTATCGCCGATGTCATGAAGACGGAACCATTTCAAACTATTGAAGTTAGCTTACAGAATAAACATGTCAATCAACCCATATGATTTTTGCTGTAATTTTTTGACCCCACTTGTGGAAGTTAAGTAGCTTTACAAAAACTGCAATTTCTTAAAATTATTGATAAAATAAATAAAAATGCAAAACATGTTTTTAAAGAATACCTGGAATATAAATATGTTACAACTTTTCATTTGAAAGATTTTGAATAATAACAACCTGTGGGATCATTAAGACATTCAATGCGTATGTTTTACGCTTGAAGTGTTTGTGCATCTTAAACATTCATTTACGTTCCAACACATTTACCCCCGCACGTTAAGACCATTGTCAACAAAAATAAATTGTTGTTTTCTGGGTGTATAAGAATGTCAGTGTTCTGTACATATTTGTAGAACATTGTATAACATTTTTATTTGATTAACAAACATTTTTGTACAGGTCATAAAAAGGGTTTTTGAAATTAGGTTGTTAATATCGGTCCAATATCAGCAAAAAGACAGGGAGCAGATTATATCAGGTTGCATCTATAATCTCCGATATTCGTCTCTCCTTGTTAGTTTAGCAGACGGATAATAGCTTGTCCTCATTTGAGAGCCTTTTAAGAGTTTTTACTTCAAAACACTGTAAACTGAAAATACATAAATAAAATGTGTCAATATAATTTACAAGAGATACAAAATAACTTGACATTACAACATAAATTAAATGCAGCAAGTGCTCAAACTTGATGCTAATTTACGTTAGATATGCCATACACATGCTAAATATTAGAATTTGCCATTTTACATAGCGGTTTCAACACCTTTTAAATTTGGTACTTGAAACTACATTTAAAGAGGCGGGGGAACAAGTGCTTTCGTGTCTTCCTCGCCAGTTTCAGATCCGAAACTACTGTCAAAGTGTCCCAACTTGTCAGATTTAATTCTCAGCCATCTATTTTTCAGGTGAGTGGCATGATTTATGATATAGATTAGAATACATTTGCAGGGAAGCGAGGAGCAGTAAACCACTCGATGATGTAAACATAGGCACACAGCGCCGCTCTAAATAGTTTGTCTGCAATAGCGCCTATAATAGCAATATTACTACAACTTGATTAATATTCAGGTTAGGGCTGGGCGATATTTTAAGGCCATATCGCGATACACGATATATATCTCGATATTTTGCCTTAGCCTTGAATGAATACTTGATGCATATAATCACAGCAGTATGATGATTCTATGTGTCTACATTAAAACATTCTTCTTCATACTGCATTAGTATATGCTCATTTTAAACTTTTATGCAGAGAAGGAAATCACAACTAAAAAAATCAAAAAAAATTTCATACGGTGTTGATCTGGAAATGTTTGTAACTTGGGACACCCGGAACTGATTGTTACAGTAGTAATGCTACTTTTTATAGCAACGCTTTTGCCCCACACTTGACAAATTACGGTTGTCTGTTCGACATATTCCCACTTGAAGCCAAACCACTGCCAGACGATGGACCCCCTGCTGTTTTTCTTAGGAATTAATTATTCCTCCATTTGTTACCAGATTTGCGCCTTCTTTCTCTTGTATTAGCGCTCGCACCGCTCCGCTAGCATCACAGCTAGCGTTAGCCATGCTGCTACCTCTCTGCTCGGGGAGGGCGTATACGTATGTGATGTATGACGTGACAGTATGTGACATGTGTTAGAAGGTGCGCTTGCTGTCTGTGAGAAGGAGACACAAGAAGGAGTGGGAAGAGCCTGTCGTGTAATGCCAGCAGCTAAAAGAAACTGCGCGGGAACGTATACTCGATATCACGATATAGTCATTTTCTATATCGCACAGAGACAAACCCGCGATATATCGCGTATATCGATATATTGCCCAGCCCTAATTCAAGTCAAAAATGTAATTTGAGTATTGTTTGCGCTTTTTCAATGGATTTTATGGGCAGAATAGTGGAACTCCCATTGGCTCCGCTGTAAGCGGACTGTTATTTACATTTAGAATGCATTAAAAAATAAATCGATCCGTCATCATGTCTTTCATAATGATTGTGAACGATAGGCAAATTCCCCTTTACGGTGCACGTTACAATCAAAGGGCCGATGTGTGATAAGCACAATAATTAGGGCCTAACCTATTAAAGAAAGTTTTGTGTGTTCTAAAACACATTAAACTTGATTGTACACACAAAACTGATCATCAAAGCTTGTGCGCAGAAGATTGCCTCTCTTACGTGAGCAAATTAAGGAGCGCAATCAATTTAGCGTGTCCGTCTTCATGAATATGCTGATCATCAGAACGCCCATAATACTGGGAGGAGAAAATGCAGGTATAGTTATTGGGCACACACAGTGTGAGTTCCAACCATTCATTTTCTGCCGCTTGTCCCTTTCGGGATCGCAGGGGTGCTGGAGCCTATCCCAGCTGCACTCGGGCGAAAGGCGGGGTACATCATCAGTCATCAACAATTGAGAACAGAGAAATGGATATTGGAACAGTGTAGGTCTGACTTGGTAAGATATGGACAGCAAATAGTGGGCAGAGAGAGAGCGAGAGAGCGAGAGAGCGAGAGAGCACAAGAGAGAGCGTGAGAGAGAGAGAGAGAGAGAGAGAGAGAGAGAGAGAGAGAGAGAGAGAGAGAGAGAGAGAGATCAGAAGGCATAAGAAAAAGTATCTGCATTTGATTGTTTACATTTGATTATTAACAATCCGGGGAGGGTGTTAGTTTAGGGTTGTAGCTGCCTGGAGGTGAACTTTTATTGCGGTTTTGAAGGAGGATAGAGATGCACTTTCTTTTATACCTGTTGGGAGCGCATTCCACATTGATGTGGCATAGAAAGAGAATGAGTTAAGACCTTTGTTAGTTCGGAATCTGGGTTTAACGTGGTTTGTGGAGCTCCCCCTGGTGTTGTGGTTTTGGCGGTCATTTACGTTAAGGAAGTAGTTTGACATGTACTTCGGTATCAGGGAGGTGTAGCGGATTTTATAGACTAGGCTCAGTGCAAGTTGTTTTACTCTGTCCTCCACCCTGAGCCAGCCCACTTTGGAGAAGTGGGTAGGAGTGAGGTGGGATCTGGGGTGGAGGTCTAGAAGTAATCTGACTAGCTTGTTCTGGGATGTTTGGAGTTTAGATTTGAGGGTTTTGGAGGTGCTAGGGTACCAGGAGGTGCATGCGTAATCGAAAAAGGGTTGAACGAGAGTTCCCGCCAGAATCCTCATGGTGCTTTTGTTGACCAGAGAGGAGATTCTATAGAGAAATCTGGTTCGTTGGTTGACCTTTTTGATTCCCTTGGTTGCCATTTTGTCACAGGAAAGATTAGCCTCTAGAATGGAACCTAGGTAGGTGACCTCATCTTTCCTGGTGATAACAATGTCACCCACTTTTATAGTGAAGGCATTGACTTTCTTAAGGTTGATGTGGGACCCAAATAGGATGGATTCCGTTTTACCCAAGTGTATGGATAGCTTGTTGTCAGCAAGCCAGGTGCATGTTCTACAGAGTTCAGCACTGAGGATTTTCTCCACCTGTGACTTGTCCTTGTCTGATACCAGCAAGGCCGAGTCATCCGCAAACAAGAACAATTCACAGTCGCATGCCGATGACAAGTCGTTTATGTATATTAGGAACTGTAAAGGCCCCAATATACTGCCTTGGGGGACTCCACAGCTCACCGAGAGAGGGGGGGGGGGCACGGTGCCGTTCACCTCTACCACTTGTTCCCTCACCTCCAAGTAAGATTGCATCCAGCTCGATGAGGTTTTGTCAAATCCGATTGCTCTGAGCTTATCCAACAATATAGCGTGGTTAACGGTGTCAAAGGCACCGTGCTGATGGTGTGTTTTTACTCTAGCATGCTCACTCAGAGTTCAGAACATAATTTTCCTTCTCACATTTCATCTCTTGTCCTTCCAGGGAGTTATGAAGTTATTTTAATATTTGGGAAATAGCTTCAGACTCCTTGTGTCTTGAGAGTAACTTGAGGCCAAACACAGCAAACAAAACGGCCTCAGTATGACCACGAAACACGTGTCCTGGAGGCAGATCACCTCCGGATGGAAAGGACAGGATAGAAAGGAAAGAAAAACATCCAGTGTTTGTGCTGACCTGGCGATGGAGCGCAGAAATCAATAATCGGTAATCAACAAGCAAATGGTGGTGGTTGCGTTTTTTGTCGTAAAAATTTAGTTTTTTTTGTGTTTCCCCTTCAGTACGGAACATATTGCGGACAAATTAACACATAAACACAACGAAACTAGAGCGTTCATTCTCAGCCGTTTAAACAATGCTGTGTACTTTCAAGACATTGATGACCAGTTACTAGTTAGTGTAGTCAACTTCAGAGTTGTGGCTGTCATTTGTGTGGCATAATTGCATTCAGGTTCGTATGGTTCGTGGCAATGGATATTCATGTTTAGTGCTTTGTATGCCGGAGGAACGATGGTACTTTTTGTCCTCTTTCAATGTTAAAAGGCCTTTGCTTAAAGGGGAGCTGCACTTTTTGGGGGAATTTGCCTATCGTTCATAATCATTGAGAGACATTAGGGTGGATGTTTGTTTTTTTTGTTTTTTTGCGTTCGAATTATAAAATAAATGCGATCAAAAATCCACTTACAATGGAGCCTACCATCCAAACACCTCCATTGAGGTTCTATATACATGATGTAAGTATATATGTACATGATGTAAGTATATATGTAATGTAGTAATGGGCACATTTATAGTAACATTTAATATTTACGTACTTTTATCATTTTAAGCGTTTAGTTTTTTGTTTTCTTTCATCAATGATTATTACTCACCAGAGGTGTGGACTCGAGTCACATGACTTGGACTCGAGTCAGACTCGAGTCATGAATTTGATGACTTTAGACTCGACTTGACAAAATGTAAAAAGACTTTCAACTCGACTTAGACTTTAACATCAATGACTTGTGACTTCACTTGGACTTGAGCCTTTTGAATTGACATGACTTGACATGACTTGCTACTTTCCCCAAAACCCAAAGATGAAAAAGTTATTCGGGAGCGCTCCGTATTTTTCATTGTGTACTTGTCTATCAGCGTTGCGTGTTGTACTGAGCTCAGTACAACAGCCAATCAAATTAGATCTACTTTGTTTTCATCACACAGCATTCATCCAATCAAATTGCAGGACAACCAACGAAGAAGACATGTCCAAACCACACGCCAGTGAACAAAAAATTATACCTAAAATAATTTCGTTTGGGTATAAAAATTACGAGGTGGTCAACACAAAACGGTTTGCAGTATGCAACACATGCGGTTCGAAAATTACTGATGGAGAGGCAACAACTTCCAACTTCGTCCGGCATTTGAAGTTGCACAAAGAACGGTAAGTTTTGAATGTAAGATAACGTTTATTGGCTAAGTAACGTGACTTTTATTTGCTGTGTAGTTAAATCAGTGAGGCTGTAAACTCACTGCTAACGTTATAACGTTATTGCAAACACGGGAATCTGTTGCAGTTCACTACCTCATTCATACTTTTTGTTCAGTGATTTTTTTTAAGCAGGGTTACGTTAGTCAATATATCACACGTAACGTTAGACGGCGGTCAGCAGCACCGCATATTTTAGCCACCTAAAAAAAGACAAAAATAGTAAAATAAAGGTAAAATAAATACTACGCCCCCATCGTGCACAAATGACTGACAGACTCTTGGCTAATTTGGTCTTTTGCAAATGCAATGCAGCATAGGGCCCTGACATATAAAAAGTACAACTTTTTTGTTATGTTCACGTATATGTCATGTTTTTTCAATGTTAACACTTTTGTACAAATAAGTACATTTGCACTTTATTTTTTAATGTGTTTGTTCTGTAAAGGAATGAGTTAATGTTTAAAATGACTGGTTAATAGTGCTATTATAAAGTGCAATGTCAGCACAATTTTCTTTCCTGCAATTTAAAATGCACTTGTTTTAATAAATAAATACAGCGTTTGAAAAGCATACACAATCTGTGTTAATATATTAGTCTGTGGTTAAAAGGACTTGAAAGGACTCGAAACTCAAAATGCAGGACTTAGGACTTGACTTGAGACTTTCCAGTCTTGACTTTGGACTTGACTCGGGGCTTGCCTGTCTTGACTCGGGACTTGACTCGGACTTGAGGGCAAAGACTTGAGACTTACTTGTGACTTGCAAAACAATGACTTGGTCCCACCTCTGTTACTCACTGCAGACTTCATGAGAGCAAACAAACATGATAAAACACCACTTACTGTACAATGTCTGCTGTCATTAGGATGCCGACTGCTCGGATGTTTATATATTCCCATTTAGGTGAAAGATGTCTCATAATCCTGTAGAAGAAACGGGGTGGGAGACCAAGCATCTTGTTGTGTTGTCCTTGCCATTTTTGTGTCCTAAATGGCTGTTAAAGTGTAACAAATTGTCGGAATACCTCCTCAGACTTCTTCTGTCCAGGTGAGATGCCTGATTGATGATCTTACATGGAGCAAGGAAGCGAGGAAACAGCAGACCACTCGATGATGTAAACATAGGGACACGCGGAAGTGGTCACGGTGCCACTATAAATAGTTTGTCTGCGTTAGTGCTTGTAATAAAAATATCACTAATACTTGGTTAATATTCAAGTCATGAAATGTAAATGGAGTATTGTTGGTGGTTTTTGAATTGTTATTTATTGGATTTTATGGGCGAAATAGTGAAGTTCCAATTGGTTCCTGTCACACGGTGTTGGTGACGAACCCCAAGATGCAGAGAAGGCAGGATTGGTGCAAGAAAACATGATTTAATGTACAAAATAAGAAGGTAAAACACAAACCAGGAACTAGGCGACAGGAAACAGGATACCTGGAAACAGGAACTGGGAACTAGGAACAAAAAGGACAACACGCTGCAAACAGCTACAGGTACAGCTTCAACGACAGGTAGCACGACAGGTAGTAGCTCTAACGACAATCAATGCTCCAGCACAGACTGGATGGCAAGGCAGGTTTAAATAGCAGCTGGCTGATTGACACCAGGTGTGGCCAGGTGCCAATCAGCCACAGCTGAGGGGAAACAGCACTCAGGGAGAAAAGCAGGAAACAACCAAAATAAGGAAACAAAGACAAACACAGAGGAAAAACTGAAACATAACCAAACTGTCAGGGACAAGCCTGACAGTTCCGCTGTCAGCAGACTTATGTATGTTTATTTAATATTTAGAATGCATTAAAAAAATCCATCCATCATCATGTCTTTCATAATGATTGTGAACGATAGACAAAATAAAAAAGTTCCCCTTCAAGTTTTTCCACGAAGTTTAACTCCCAGAAAGGTGTTGTCTGCATATGATTATAACACCTTTTCGAGCTAAACCTAATTCTGGTTGTCCATCGGAATGTCACGACACTAATATTCACACTGCTTACACAGAAAAGCACTTCAAGACACCAAAATAAATAGCTGCAGTAGATTCCATTTTTTGACAAAACAAGCTACTGGCTCGTTAATAATATGATGTTTTCTTTTTAATTATTGCAAGTGTTGATTTTTTGATATTAGTAAACTTAAGGGATGCACTGATCAATCAGCCGCCTATCAGTATTGTCTGATTTTCGTGAAAAAGTATGTGACGGGCCATTGCCTATTAATGCCTTTTAATGCCGATCTCAAAGGCTAGGGGATACTTTGTTTGGTCCCTTGACTGACAGAGTATGGAGGTTAATTTGTGTCGTTATTACGAAAACTTTTTTGTCACTGAATTTCTGTAAATTAATTTATTGTTTGAATTTTGTGAACTGAATATATATATATATATATATATATATATATATATATATATATATATATATATATATATATATATATATATTGTAAACTGTACAAATATATATAAAATTATGCTGACAATTTAATTGAAAACATTTTATAACAGAATGCGCGTTGCGTAGTGTATTACAATTCAGGGTATAAAAATGCAGTGTAAAAAAAATCAGTGCAGAAACATCACTGTTTCAAACCATAAGACCCATTTTTGGTAAATTAAGACTAAAGCAATCAATCCTGTCTCAGAAACAGCCAATGAGGTGGCCTTACAAAGAGGTAGGTAATGCAGCACTGCATGCAGCCAGGACATTTAATTTGCTGTATGTGCTTGGGTACCTTTTTATGGACACAGTGGAGGTTGTTGTACATTAGAGAACAAATTCCAAGAGTCTGCAATAAAGGGTAAAAGCTGATCACACGATGGTACAAACATTCACACATACTAAAACATTATAACTCACCATCACAAAATCGGAATTACATTTTAGTTTTCTACTCACTAAAACACTCAGAACGTACATGTAAATACAGAATGTAGGATTTAGAATATAAACTATGAAAAAAAACTAAACACTGAATATTGAGAATATACTATGAACGTTGCTCCTCGACTGCAGACCACCTCCTTGATTGACATCTTTTATAATCGAGCAAGAACAACAAAGGTACAACAAACACGGTGAAATATAAACGCAAAGGGTAGAAAAACCTCCACATATTCGATATAATATGACTGTTCTGCAGAGGTTTGTTGTAGAAATCTGCTTTGGTCTGACACTCGCGTATCAGGCTTGCTGCTGTGTAAACCAATCCCTGCCCACTTTGCCTCACTTTGTTCAAGCTGCTGTGACCTTCTGTACCTTCTATGGTTACTGTGGTAACCTGTATGTCATTTAAAAATATCAGATTCTAACCATTACAATAATTTCTATAGTTTGGAAACATCTAACACAGTGGTTCTTAACCTGGGTTCGATTGAACCCTAGGGGTTTGGTGAGCCGGCCTCAGGGGTTCGGCGGAGCCTGCGCCGCGGTGGTCAAGACACACCCAACTCATCGTGTAAATAAAAACTTCTCCCTATCGGCGTATTATGGATACCCCAAACAATGTTACCTATAATTTTCCATCTGATTTGCAGATGTGTAATTTGTTGTGAGTTCATGTGTTGATTTTGTTCTTTGAACAAGATGATGTTCATGCACGGTTCATTTTAGGCACCAATAAAAAAAACATAACTTTGTCTTGAATTTGAAATTATTATTTTTAAAAATGTTTCACCAAAGAAGGGTTCGATGAATGAGCATATGAAATGGGTGGGGTTCGGTACCTCCAATAAGGTTAAGAACCACTGATCTAACAGGTCGTATTGAAATGTTTATTATATTGTATAATGCCCAAGTAGCCCAGATAACTGCCTTTTTGCTGCTTTGCAAGACCCGTTTTACCTGACTTCAAACTTGACACCTCATTGGCTGGTTCTGAGACAGAATCAATTACTTCAGTCTTATTTTACCGGAAGTGGGTCTTGCGTTTTGAAGCAGCACATTTTTCTGCACTGATATGTTCTTCTTTTTTTTTTTTTACAGTGAATTGTTTTTACACATAATTTTTATATACTGCATTTTTGTGCACTAAATTTTAAAACGCAGATTTTTTTATAAATTGAATTTTTATACACTGAATGTTAAAACACTGAAAATTTAAACACATGCATTTTGCAAATGTTTTTTTTTTCAATGAAATTGTCAGCATAATTTGATGTAAAAAAAATTTGGTTCACAAAATTCAAATGCAAAAACATTCAGTTACATAAATTTGATCAGGTCATTTCATTTGGCTGACCAAAGGGTGACTTCCCAAATGTAATACTCATTCATACTCATACGTAAAGCTCCCACGATCATTGATGGCATCTCCGCAAGACTAAATAGTTGCCGTCAATCGAACATGACAATCTGCGCTACTTTTTATATATGGTGTTATGGGGCTAAACTTCTCACTCATTGTGCTGCTGTATGCTTAAAATCACTTGGCACCCCTTGTCTCGGGATATGATTGCTAATTGTATTGTTTACATTGAACAAAGACAGGACAGTCTACCAAGTCAAATTCCTTGTGTGTTAAACATAGTTAGCCAATAAAGCTGATTTTATTTTTAATAACAGTAACTTATGGGCTCTGTTGCTGTGTAGTAACCAGGTGTACAAGTAATGGGAAAGCGGATCGATCCATAAATGGGTGGTGTTGATACCAAGGGTAGTATCAATAATCAATTTTTATTTTCACAAATTAATTTGTTGCTGTTTTAGTAATAAGGTAGAGTAGGAAACTAGTTTAAATATTGTGGTGACATCAATCCACTGTAACTAGCTGTCACCATAAATACATTAAAACATTTACAATACAAGTGGCCGGTATCGACCAATCACGGATGAGTGGTATCGGAAGTGGCAGCATAAAACCCCAACCAGAACTGCCCTAGTAAAAACTATTTGTTAGGTTTTATTGTGCGCTACTGTGCTTCAACAGTGGTGATGCAATTTATAGACAAAGAGCACTCAAGAGCAAAGTATTTTTTATTATTTCAAGGTGAACATCTGCTGTGACAGGTTTCTATGATTTCCTGGCACATGGCCGAGTCTTCATCTGCCAGCTCGTCGGTGTGCACGTCCTTTAAAACGCTTCTCTCAAATAAGAAAATAGAACAATACATGCTTTTCTTTCATCTTTGGTGATTTATCTGTTTGTTTTCCCTTTTAGTTTAATATCACAAACGCACGCATGCAAACACACGTACACACTCACGCACTAAAGAATGCTGAATGGGGGGATAATTGTTGCACTCTGACAGGGAGAGCCATATTGCTGACTTGGTGTGATGCTGAAAGGATAAAAGTGCCATTTTAAAAATGTTCTCACGCCATGGCACCATTCGTCATCCTGTCCTAATTGCTAAGATTTACTGTCTCTTGACAGAAAAGCTGCTTCTGCTGTCTCTTAACATCTCCTGTACTTGCCATGTTTTACATTCTGATGCTGCTACCGCTCTTAAACAATATACATAAAATTCAAGGAAGAATCCTTACATTTTTTTTGAGGATCTGAAAAAACGTACAGCGAGCACTGTGCAGCAGAGACTGTATTGCAGTGACTACTCCACATGTACATTTTACACACTTTATTCAAAGGAAGCAATAGAGAGGCTCCAGAACAATCCACAAAGTCAAAATAAAGACGCTCCTCCACATCGCCTAAAGCATTTAGAGACAGAGAACATGCTTTTGTGTCAATAAATGAAATAATATAAGACAATTTAGTTTGTTTAATAAAAGAACAATGCATTTTATTTATTTTTAACAATTTGTTTTATATGAAAAGTATTCCTAGATTATTTCTGTTGTCATTCAGTGCTAGACAAGAAATAAGCACAAGTAAATACACTTTTTGTTATACCTTCTGCCACTGAGGGACTTATGCATACCTTGCGGTTACTATCTTCATGATACACACCAATTATCACCAAGATTTGACCTCGTGGGGCCAAATTGTCTAGAGTTTCACCATCAATGTTTGTCGCCACGCCCTGCCCATACCCTATTGGCTAAAATCCTTTGCAATTTTTCATCTTTCATGTGTTTAGTATCGGTGAGTTTTATCTAGATTTGTTTAGTCAAAGCCCCTTGGAGGAGTGTTAATTAAAATGCAACTTTTGGTTTTGGCCCAAAATAACTCCTCCAAATCAAAATGGCCCACTTTATGTTTGTTTCCAAATCAGGATTTTCGGGACTTTTTCATGTGTCCTGTCGTGGCTACAAGTGTTTCGATTCCAGGGAATTATTTGCTAATTTAGGATTCCCTTATCAATTATGTCATCACAGTTATTCAAGAGAAAGGATGACAGCTGGGCAACTTGCAATAATTGCAAAGTGGCTTTATGCTATTGCACACCTCTGTATACAGCCCACCTGTGGTGTTGGTATAAACAAGCCAGTGTTAGAAAGCTCATAGTGGCTTACAATGACAGCATGAGGCTGCTGTTAAGAGCTTCAAGGAGCTCCACTGAAAGCAAAGTGTTTGTCAGTGTTGGGGTCCCGACCTGTTCTGCACCTTTACGTAATCTGATATATAGGTTCATTTATTTAAGGTAACTGTTTGCAACTTCCTCACAGTAACAGTTTCCAAGCAAAAACTATAACAAGAACATCACTGGCGAGCTTATGTTACCATTAGTGGTTTAACACTACATATTTGTTTGACTAGTCTATATTTTTCACAATTACAAAGTTTATGTAATAAAAAAATGTTTTGGCCCGAATAAAATGATTGATTTTCTCACCCGGTCTCGTCAATATGTACACGCAGGGAGGGCGTGCACATATACAAAGACAGCCCTTGCTCCAGAAGCAACACCTCAAGGCTCGTCTAAAGTTTGCTGCTGATCACATGGACAAAGATAAGACCTTCTGGAGGAAAGTTCTGTGGTCAGATGAAACAAAAATTTAGCTGTTTGGCCACAATACCAGCAATACATTTGGAGGAGAAAAGGTGATGCCTTTAATCCCAGGAACACCGCCCTACCGTCAAGCATGGTGGTGGTAGTATTATGCTCTGGGCCTGTTTTGCTGCCAATGGAACTGGTGCTTTACAGAGAGTAAATGGGACAATGAAAAAGGAGGATTACCTCCAATTTCTTCAGGACAACCTAAAATCATCAGTCCAGAGGTTGGGTCTTGGGCGCAGTTGGATGTTCCAACAGGACAATGACCCCAAACACACATCAAAAGTGGTAAAGAAATGGCTAAATCAGGCTAGAATTAAGGTTTTAGAATGGCCTTCTCAAAGTCCTGACTTAAACGTGTGGACAATGCTGAAGAAACAAGTCCATGTCAGAAAACCAACAAATTTAGCTGAATTTTGTCAAGAGGAGTGGTCAAAAATTCAACCAGAAGCTTGCCAGAAGCTTGTGGGTGGCTACCAAAAGCGCCTTATTGCATTGAAACTTGCCAAGGGACATGTAACCAAATATTAACATTGCTGTATGTATACTTTTGACCCAGCAGATTTGGTCACATTTTCAGTAGACCCATTATAAATTCATAAAATAACCAAACTTTATGAACGTTTTTGTGGCAAACAAGTATGTGCTCCAATCACTCTATCACAAAAAAATAAGAGTTGTAGAAATGATTGGAAACTCAAGACAGCCATGACATTAGGTTCTTTACAAGTGTATGTAAACTTTTGACCACAACTGTACATTGACTGACAGGGAGCACGAGCTAACCAAATTGCTATTATTAGCTAACAACACCTAAAGCTAATGCGCGTGCATGTGCTACGAACGTACGTCATTACATACGAGAAGCCGTAAGAGGGTTGGATATAGTGTGTCAAATACATTGGAAAGTTAGCATCTCTGTAAATGTTGCAAACAGCCCCTTTAATGGTCGGACTAAACATATTCGCAGTTCTGTCAGATGTACATCCAGACTGTGGAACCAGTGGCAAGCAAGCCTGGATGCTGAACATTGAATATTGTGGAGTGTTTAGTCATTTTTGATTTTATTATTTTTTCCTTTTATTCTCCTGCTTGTATTGATTGTATATGTTGTATTTTTGGAGAGGTTGTTGTGCTGTTTTTTCCAAGATATGGATCCCTCTGGTTCAGAAATTAAAATGACTATCAGGGGACACTACTGTGTAACTTTTTGGGTTTCATGTTTGGTACGGTAGCCCAAGCATATCAAAGTTTCAAAGGCCCTGCAAATTATAGTGACTTTTTGTGCATGTTAAGCATACTTGCCAACCCTCTCGGATTTTCCAGGAGACTCCCGAAATTCAGCGCCTCTCCCGAAAACCTCCCGGGACAAATTTTCTCCCGAAAATCTCCCGAAATTCAGGCACATAATATAAACAGCGTACCTGCCCAATGACGTTATAACTGTAGAATGATCGAGGGCGAGTTCTTGGTTTCTTATGTGGGTTTATTGTTAGGCAGTTTCATTAACATCCTCCCAGCGCGGTAACAACACACAACAACAGCAGTCACATTTTTGTCTACTGTAAAGCAGTTCGTCTGCCGTAAACAACAATGTTGTGACATCTTAAACAGGACAATACTGCCATCTAGTGCATTTGATGAAAGCAGTTTTTGCGTGCCACACAGCAATGCATCATCAGAGGTGGCTAGAAAAACAGCATGGTTAGAAAAATAGTGACAAATAGAACAAGGATGGACAATTCAACCCTTAACTCATCAATGAGTAGATGAGTGTTATGTGAGTGTATATGTGTAAATAAATGAACACTGAAATTCAAGTATTTATTTTATTTATATATATATATATATATATATATATATATATATATATATATATATATATATATATATATAAATATATATATATATACATATATATATATATGAAATACTTGACTTAGTATTTCTTATATATATATATATATATATATATATATATATATATGAAATACTTGACTTGGTGAATCCTAGCTGTAAATATACTCCTCCCCTCTTAACCACGCCCCCAACCACGCCCCTTCCCCGCCCCCCGCCCCCCACCTCCCGAAATCGGAGGTCTCAAGGTTGGCAAGTATGATGTTAAGGCCCTCAAAAATGGAAGGAAACATAATTTTAAACTTAGACTTAGACTTAGACAAACTTTAATGATCCACAAGGGAAATTGTTCCACACAGTAGCTCAGTTACAATGATGGAAAGTATAAGGATGCATAGGACAATGCAGGTATAAATAGACTAAATATAGTGATATAAAATATAACATATAGTGAAGTGAATTATATTTATATAGCGCTTTTTCTCTAGTGACTCAAAGCGCTTTTACCTAGTGAAACCCAATATCTAAGTTACATTTAAACCGGTGTGGGTGGCACTGGGAGCCGGTGGGTAAGGTGTCTTGCCCAAGGACACAACGGCAGTGACTAGGATGGCGGAAGCGGGGATCAAACCTGAAACCCTCAAGTTGCTGGCACGGCCACTCTACCAACTGAGCTATACCGCCCCCATATATACTGTACGTAATATTTACATAATATATGTACAGTATATTGTATATACTGATATATTATATTATGTCTATATCATATATACAATATATAACAATTACCATGTATAATATTACAGTATATGTGACAGCTGCAGCATAAAATAGAGAGTAGATCCAGCAGAAAATAGAAAATAGACATTAAAAACAAAGAGAAGTAGCTAACATGTCAGGTGTCAGGTAATAGACAGATGTCATCTATTGCTGTATGGCGAGTGATTATACAGCTGGATGGAGTGCGGAATGAAGGAATTCTTGAATCGAACACTGTGGGAACGAAGCTGAAGGAGCCTGTTGGAGTATGAACTCCGCTGTCCCTCAATTGTCTGGTGGAGTGGGTGGGCAGGATTGTCCATGATGGCCAGCAGTTTGTCCAGTGTCCTCCTGTCCCTCACTGACACAAACGCCTCCAACTGCGTGCCAATAGTTTGGCCGACTTTCCGGATCAGTTTGTCAATCCGGTTTGAGTCCCTTTTGCTGGTGCTGCTCCCCCAACAAACCACTGCAAAGTACAGGGCACTGGCCACAACAGACTGATAAAAGATCGCCAACAGCTTGCTGCACACATTAAAGGACCTAAGCTTCCTCAGGAAAAAGAGTCTGCTCATGCCCTTCTTGTAAACAGCTTTGCAGTTGTCCTTCCAATAATAATTAAGTAATTAATGAAATAGGGCCCTAATAAACTTAATTTGACCTTTTTGGGGGTGGGACGCCTCCCTAATACTGTATAATTGTAGAAACACTGCCATCTATATCTTGAGGTGATTGTGTGTGAGGAAAACTTCAGTCATTGGAATTTGAAACATTTGTAGAAAAAACACCTAAAGATGAAAAAAGCAGTAAAGTTTCATCTAGTCTAATCACAGGCCCTCCCTGGGGTGTCAGGAGTCGTTTATCAAGCATGGGAGATTACGTCTCACGTCAGCAATGTTGGGGGTTTCTTGTTTGAATGTATGAAGGAAGTGGTTAGAAGTTTATTGTTTGTTTAAAAAGCCGTTCACCGTTTCATAGCCTCTTCTGATTTGAATTTGGATGTTATAAATAAAGCAAGACTCCAACATACAAAACAAACCCCTGTCCTCGTCCCGTCCATCTTGTCACAGGTCCGCTCTTTGGTCTTGCCCATCGTGGTGTAGAGATGTGAATGTGTGGTTTAAACATGCAAATTGAGTAGAGATTAAGAGTAGGGCGGAACAATTTTGGAAAACCATCAAATCGCCTTTTTTTTTTTTTTTACAAAACAAAAGCAATACATCGATTTGTATCGTTCCTTCATTCATGTTAAGGATTGCAACATCTCAACATCAGCAGTAAATCTTATAAGACCCTCACTCACCTTAACACACCTGCTTGTGACAGTGATGCATATTTACTTCTTATTTTCACAGTTTGATTGACAAACTCAGGTATTTAACAACATAAACAATGAAGCAATGATGTCTCTCCCTGCTTCCCCCGCTCGCTCGTCACATGGTCAGTCAAACCGCAGCCCTGTAACGTCCATCTCAGTTGTAGTTTTGATTACCAAATTTGGAGGTGCTGAAATCGCCATGTGAAACCACTAATGCCAATTAGTAGATTGTGTATGGCATATCCAAACTAAATTAGCATCAAGCTAGTGGGACAAGCGGTAGAAAAATGGATGGATGGATAGTGCAAATTTGAAAAGTGCAGCCTTACTTTTGAACACTTTCTGTCAGGCATGCTTGCTTTGTTGGCATGGAAAACTGAATTTTTTTTTATGTGTGCTTGTTTCCACAACAAGTGTTTGAGCCGGTGCAATCTGCAAGGGGGCATGACGTCACATGCAGCAGAATTTGGTCGGTACCTATAAATTTACCGAATTTGGTACCCATCCCGAGCTGTGACTATCTGTCATTGCATTAGTACAAATACATGTGTGAGTGGGCATGTACAGTTTAACTGAGGTAATTGTTGTGTACTGAATGTTACATGGTCTATGTTTAGAAAACATCTAAGTAGGCTTGATTTATTTCAGGCAGCGAATGCAGTGAGTTAAGTTGGCCAGAATGAAATATGATTTAATAAAGTTTATGCCGTGCCTGGATTTTCTCTATAGACCTGGACTGACCTCAATCATAAAAGCTTCCTCAGCATCATCTCACCTGTCACTCTTCTGCTTGTCCCTCGCTCTCCTAAAATATCTTCCTTTATCCATCAGGCCAGTGGATTGTAAGGCACCAGTACAATGGCATTAGGGGCCACGACTCTCACCTTTCATTTTCTCTCGCAATAACGGATGCTGCAATGCCATATATACTGTAGCTCTACTCGCAATAAGTGATTGGAATACAAATATTGTACTAATATTGTGGAAAATACTTGAGAAACTGAAAATAATATGGACAGGCGTTCTAATTAGGGATGATGTTTGATAAGAAATTATCGAGTTTGAGCCTATTATCGAATCCTCTTATCGAACCGATTCCTTATCGATTCTCTTATCGAGTCCAGATAGGTTGTTGTATATGAAAAAAACCACAATATTTGGTTTAACAAAAGCTCACTTTTATTATATAAGAAAAAAATAAAATCTAATAAATAAATAAATATTGACTGTTACCCCCCTAAAAAAATAAAATAAAATAAATACATATTGACTGTTGTTATCCAAAGTATATTAAGTGGGATTTTTCCAGAAAAACAAATATATACAGTAACACAAAAACAACTGTCTCTGTGATCACTATAGGTGTATAAATAATAATATATATTAAATAAAATCAGTCCCTTGGGCACAAAACTTAAAATAATACAGCTCTCCAAAAAGTGCACTTCTGCTGCTATTTGACATAACTGTTTGTTATGATGCTTTGACATTTTTGCACTTTATTTCTTTATAGAAAGAACATTCTATTTAGAGAAAAGTTGTTTGCAAATGTGGTTAGAATGCTAAAAAATCAAAAGTTAAAGCTAAAAAAAGAAATACACTTTGAGTTAACATTATTTATTTATAGGGGGAAAGATGTGATGTTATGAGCTAGGGAATATAACAACTACACTACCCAGCATGCAACGGGAGTGACGAGCATGCGCGGTAACCCCGAAAAGTGTTGTTGCATGTCGCCAGCCGGCAGCTAAGAATGAGGTTATGAGCTGTGAAAGTAAACGTCAAGAACTCAGCCAACACGCCTCGTCTGCATTATTTATAATTAGACAGACAACACATATACAGTGTGATTTTGTTTTGTTTACAAGGAAAGAAAAACAAAAGTTAAAAAAGGGAGATCATGTCATATATGTTGTATATATATGTATGTGCTGCGGTTGCTTTAAGAACGTTGCGACAGCTGCCGTAAAGGAGGTGCGTTGCTGCTATCCTGGTTGCTATGTTTCCGGTTGGTCGTAAAAGTGTTTGTCATGTGTTTGTACCCTGCTCAAATCTCTCAGTAAAGTTATTCATTGGATTATACCTTTTGTTTTGAACTTTATTACACCTTGGAGCGCTTTTTCCGGTCCATTGTTTTTCCTGCTTTCCCTATCTGCGCCTATTGACTGAGCTACGTGACGTAATTTCTTGTGATGTCTCAAGGGGCATTTCTGGTCGGGACGGGATTCGTTCCCAGGGATTCGAATAAAGAACCAACTCTTTTTCTTTACTATAGTGGTCTCGATAACAGGGACCGGTTCTCAAAAAGGGATTCGAGTCCGAGGACTCGGTTCTTTTCTTATCGAACAACCGGGAAAACCGGTTTCGAGTATCATCCCTAGTTCTAATTAATGCTAGCTGATGTGTTCCATCTTACGTTCTTACCCGTTTTTGTGGTTTTGGAATTTGAGACTTTAGTGACGTGTGTTCCCCTAGTAGTGCTGTAACGATACCGATATTTTGGTACCGGTACTAAAATTATTTTGGTACTTTTTCTAAATAAAGGGGACCACAAAAAAATTGCATTATTGGCTTTATTTTAACAAAAAATCTTAGGGTACGTTAAACATATGTTTCTTATTGCTGTTAAGTCCTTAAATAAAATAGTGAACATACAAGACAACTTGTCTTTTAGTAGTAAGTAAACAAACAGAGACTCCTAATTTAGCTGACGTATGCAGGAACATATTGTGTCGTTTATCATTCTATTATTTTGTCAACATTATTAAGGACAATTATTATTAATGTACTTGTTCATTTACTGTTAATATATGATTACTTTCTCTTTTAACATGTTCTATCTACACTTCTGTTAAAATGTAATAATTACTTATTCTTCTCTTGTTTGATACTTCACATTAGTTTTGGATGATACCACACATTTCGGTATCGATCCGATACCAAGTAATTACAGGATCATACAAACTCCGTTTCCATATGAGTTGGGAAATTGTGTTAGATGTAAATATAAACGAAATACAATGATTTGCAAATCATTTTCAACCCATATTCAGTTGAATATGCTACAAAGACAACATATTTGATGTTCAAACTGATAAACATTTTTTTTTTTGCAAATAATCATTAACTTTAGAATTTGATGCCAGCAACACGTGACAAAGAAGTTGGGAAATGTGGCAATAAATACTGATAAAGTTGAGGAATGCTCATCAAACACTTATTTGGAACATCCCACAGGTGAACAGGCAAATTGGGAACAGGTGGGTGCCATGATTGGTTATAAAAGTAGATTCCATGAAATGCTCAGTCATTCACAAACAAGGATGGGGCGAGGGTTACCACTTTGTCAACAAATGCGTGAGCAAATTGTTGAACAGTTTAAGAAAAACCTTTCTCAACCAGCTATTGCAAGGAATTTAGAGATTTCACCATCTACGGTCCGTAATATCATCAAAGGTTTCAGAGAATCTGGAGAAATCAATGCACGTAAGCAGCTAAGCCCGTGACTTTCGATCCCTCAGGCTGTAATGCATCAACAAGCGACATCAGTGTGTAAAGGATATCACCACATGGGCTCAGGAACACTTCAGAAACCCACTGTCAGTAACTACAGTTGGTCGCTACATCTGTAAGTGCAAGTTAAAACTCTCCTATGCAAGGCGAAAACCGTTTATCAACAACACCCAGAAACGCCGTCGGCTTCGCTGGGCCTGAGCTCATCTAAGATGGACTGATACAAAGTGGAAAAGTGTTCTGTGGTCTGACGAGTCCACATTTCAAATAGTTTTTGGAAACTGTGGATGTCGTGTCCTCCGAACCAAAGAGGAAAAGAACCATCCAGATTGTTATAGGTGCAAAGTTGAAAAACCAGCATCTGTGATGGTATGGGGGTGTATTAGTGCCCAAAACATGGGTAACTTACACATCTGTGAAGGCGCCATTAATGCTGAAAGGTACAAACAGGTTTTGGAGCAACATATGTTGCCATCCAAGCAACGTTACCATGGACGCCCCTGCTTATTTCAGCAAGACAATGCCAAGCCACATGTTACATCAACGTGGCTTCATAGTAAAAGAGTGCGGGTACTAGACTGGCCTGCCTGTAGTCCAGACCTGTCTCTCAATGTGTGGTGCATTATGAAGCCTAAAATACCACAACGGAGACCCCCGGACTGTTGAACAACTTAAGCTGTACATCAAGCAAGAATGGGAAATAATTCCACCTGAGAAGCTTAAAAAATGTGTCTCCTCAGTTCCCAAACGTTTACTGAGTGTTGTTAAAAGGAAAGGCCATGTAACACAGTGGTGAACATGCCTTTTCCCAACTACTTTGGCACGTGTTGCAGCCATGAAATTCTAAGTTAATTATTATTTGCAAAAAAAAAATAAAGTTTATGAGTTTGAGCATCAAATATCTTGTCTTTGTAGTGCATTCAATTGAATATGGGTTGAAAAGGATTTGCAAATCATTGTATTCCGTTTATATTTACATCTAACACAATTTCCCAACTCATATGGAAACAGGGTTTGTAGATTGGTCATATTCAAAGTCCTCATGTGTCCAAGGACCTGAGTTTATAAACATAATATACATTTAAAACAAAAAAGATGTTGTCATGCCATAAAATATCGACGTAATCATAGTAGTATCGACTAGATACGTGCCTGTACTTGATATAATTACAGTGGATGTCGGGTATCGATCCACCAATGGCGTTTGTTTACATTTTGATGCCGGTGAGCTACGGTGTGTAGTGAAGCATGTTTAGCTATTCCTCGTCCTGCAGGGATGATACTTGTAAGAAACGTAATTTATTTGTCGCCATGGAGGCGAGGATTAGTGATTTAGAAGTAGCTAAAACAGTGCCGACGGCGGATGGACGTTAGCCGCTAGCTAGCTAGTCATGTCTTAAAGTACCTCTTCCTGAGGGCGTTTCAGTGTTATAACTTCACCTTTATCGTTAGTTTTTAAGCCAAAATGCATCCGTTCTCCCTTTTCTGTCTACACACTGTGTCTGCTTGTAAGTACTCCGTGTGCTGCCCAACATGCTCCTGTCATGATCCCGGTCCGGATCATGTTTTCGTTATGTTCTGTTAGTTTAAAGGCCTACTGAAACCCACTACTACCGACCACGCAGTCTGATAGTTTATATATCAATGATGAAATCTTAACATTGCAACACATGCCAATACGGCCGGGTTAGCTTACTAAAGTGCAATTTTAAATTTTGCGCGAAATATCCTGCTGAAAACGTCTCGGTATGATGACGCCGGCCCATGACGTCACGGATTGTAGAGGACATTTTGGGACAGCATGGTGGCCAGCTATTAAGTCGTCTGTTTTCATCGCAAAATTACACAGTATGCTGGACGTCTGTGTTGGTGAATCTTTTGCAATTTGTTCAATGAACAATGGAGACAGCAAAGAAGAAAGCTGTCTGTGGGAAGCGGTGTATTACGGGCGGCTCCAGCAACACAAACACAGCTGGTGTTTCATTGTTTACATTCCTGAAAGATGACAGTCAAGCTTTACCATTGGCCTGTGGAGAACTGGGACAACAGAGACTCTTACCAGGAGGACTTTGAGTTGGATGCGCAGACGCAGTACCGTGAGTACGCATGCAGCTGCATCTTCCAAACATTTGATCGCTTTACCGTACGTGCGTGCCGCTATGTGCATGTCACGTACGTAAATTTGGGGACTTTGGGGAAATATATGTGCTGTATGAACTTTGGGGAGGTGAACGGTACTTTGAGCTGTGGGATTGAGTGTGTTGTGCAGGTGTTTGAGTTGTATTGGCGGGTTGTATGGACGGGAGGGGGGAGGTGTTTGTTATGCGGGATTAATTTGTGGCATATTAAATATAAGCCTGGTTGTGTTGTGGCTAATAGAGTATATATATGTCTTGTGTTTATTTACTGTTTTAGTCATTCCCAGCTGAATATCAGGTCCCACCCGCCTCTCTCAGCATCTTCCCTATCTGAATCGCTCCCACTGCTCTCTAGTCCTTTACTCTCACTTTTCTCATCCACAAATCTTTCATCCTCGCTCAAATTAATGGGGAAATCGTCGCTTTCTCGGTCCGAATCGCTCTCGCTGCTGGTGGCCATGATTGTAAACAATGTGCGGATGTGAGGAGCTCCACAACCTGTGACGTCACGCGCATATTGTCTGCTACTTCCGGTAGAGGCAAGGCTTTTTTATCAGCGACCAAAAGTTGCGAACTTTATCGTCAATGTTCTCTACTAAATCCTTTCAGCAAAAATAGGGCAATATCGCGAAATGATCAAGTATGACACATTGAATGGACCTGCTATCCCCGTTTAAATAAGAAAATCGTATTTCAGTAGGCCTTTAACTCCATAGTTCCTGTTTTTTGTGCACTCTTGTTTGTTTTGGTTGCCATGGTTGCGTATGATTTTCACCTGCTGCTGGTGTTCGGGACGCTCACCTGGCTCTAATCAAGAGACGCTATTTAAGCCTGCCTTTTGCCAGTCAGTCCGCCTGGCGTCATTTTTCAGTTCATGTCTGATTACAAGTTTATGCCATGTATTTGCTTCATGCCTTGTATACGTAAGTTTTTGTTTGTTCATGCCACAGCTAGTAAGTTTTCCTTGTTATAGTTTATGCTAAGTGTTAGTTTAGCTCCAAGTGCGATCAGCGCGTTGTGCTTTCGCTTTGTTTTCCGTTTTTGTAGTACTTTGAGTTTTGAGAAGATTAATAAATATGTTCTTACCTGCAAGCCTTGTCCGGAATAGTCCCGGGAGAACAAACAAGCAAGTGCAAAAACCCCGCCGTGACAGCTCCTCTGCTCATAAAACCAGCAATGTCACGACACGACGACACAGGGGGGTGCGGGACCGGTACGTTTCAGAGGCGATAGAGTACCGAAAATGATTCATTAGTACCGCGGTACCCGGTATACTGTACCCCCTAGTTACGTCAGCGGAAATCTACAAATACAGTTTGATAGAGGTTTACACAAAGTGCTTTGCGCGAGTTTGCCATTATAAGTAGTTGTAGTCCGACGTAGTAGTCAATAAGTTCCTTATTTTTCACTATCTTCTTGTTGTGGGGCAGACTGGCTCATACATGCACTTGAATGCTAAAATTCTCCACTGTTGCCATTTCTAATAAAAAGTAGTTCCAACTTACATTATATATGTCAGTAGGCTCCATATGGCTGACGAGGAGAAGACATATGCTGCTTTCCAATTACCTTGGGAATGACGTGCGAATGGCCACATCCAATAAAGCTATTTTTGCGCTTGCCTTGTCTGAATATAAACACGTTTTGGGAAAATATGCACCCTTTCTGCAACCTTCAAACAAGGTGGATGAAGGAGAAACACACTTTTGCTAGCAATGTACAGCGTATATACCACATGAATTAAATGTTGTTTACACTATAGTGATGTTACCATATATAAACAATCTATTGTATATGGCTGATTTACTGCGACAAAAACTAATCAGAAGTGCGAATAACGGGTATTATAGAAGTAGATATCATTGTTTACATCCAGAGCAGCCATCTTTAAAACAAACTCAGAGGTGGTGAGAATTAGGGGTGTGGGAAAAAATCGATTCAAATTCAAATCGCGATTCTCACGTTGTGCGATTCAGTATCGATTCTCATTTTTCAAAAATCGATTTTTTTTAATAAAAAAAAAAAAAAATATATATATATATATATATATATATTTTTTTTTTTTTTTTTTTGATTTTTTTTAATTAATCAATCCAACAAAACAATACACAGCAATACCATAACAATGCAATCAAATTCCAAAACCAAACCCGACCCAGCAACACTCAGAACAGCAATAAACAGAGCAATTGAGAGGAGACACAAACACGACACAGAACAATCCAAAAGTAGTGAAACAAAAATTAATATTATCAACAATAGTATCAATATTAGTTACAATTTAAACATAGCAGTGATTAAAGATCCCTCATTGACATTATCATTAGACATTTATAAAAAAATAAAATTTAAATTAAAATTAAAATTAACAATAGTGTCACAGTGGCTTACACGTGCATTGCATCTCATAAGCTTGACAACACACTGTGTCCAATATTTTCACAAAGGTAAAATAAGTCATATTTTTGGTTCATTTAATAGTTAAAACAAATTTACATTATTGCAATCAGTTGATAAAACATTGTCCTTTACAATTATAAAGCTTTTTACAAAAATCTCCTACTCTGCTTGCATGTCAGCAGACTGGGGTAGATCCTGCTGAAATCCTATGTATTGAATGAATAGAGAATCGTTTTGAATCGGAAAAATATTGTTTTTGAATCGAGAATCGCGTTTAATCAAAGAAAAAAAAAAATCGATTTATAGCCGACCTCGAGGAGATTTCCAGTTGAAATTCCAACTTTCCAGTACAAATGTAATGCACAAATAGTGGAAGGGGTCTGGACCTGGAGAAGGGCTTTGGCATGTAAATGACCGCCCACGAAATGATGCATTCTGAAGTCAGAAAAGTTTGTAAAACATAAACTATGCAAAATGTTGACCAAAGCACCACCATTACATGTTATGTAAACCACAAAGAAAGTATTATAATCTGACCCCTTTATATAACGCAGGTAAGCAAATAACATGTAAGTTACAAAAGTAACAACTAATCATTATCTTGTTCCATGTTCTCGTATTGTTCACTGCTAATAACGTCACATTTCATTTGCTAAACAGCAAACAAAGGACATGCAGTTTCCGCCCGTGTACTCTAGTGCTAGTGCTTGAGCTGCAACAGTAGACCATCGTCATGGTTCGGTACACACCTGGGTTCATCTTGGGTACAGTAAGGGAACAAGATGCTTGAAACAATAATATTTTTGAAAAATTAAACATGCAGTACCTCCTGAAAGTGAGTACATTTCTGCAAATATTTGATATATTTGCATTGGACAACACTGAAGAAATGCCACTTCCAGTTATACAGTGTACAGCCTGTATAACTGAAAATGTATGATTCCCTTAAAATAAATCAACACACAACCAGTAATGTCTAAACTGCTGAAAGCAAAGTGACTATACCGCTGAATGAAAGTGGTCAAATTGAACCCAAAGTGTCAATAGTTGGTTGGTAGTAGTTTATTTCGAACATGTATACACTTCCAATATGATACATCACATATTTTCCATTTCTCATTACAACATGCCCAAAAGGGAGTTGGAAGAAGCAAAGCTCATTTAATCCTACCCTTTTCCCACTTTAAAGCAATTACTAACAAACACCTATTTAATTATTGTTCTCGTTTTCTAACACAGTTTACATCAAAGATTTCTATATATGACTGTTCTGGTAATAAATGTGTCTTATAATTTTCCAGCCCGGCTTCACACTCTTGGACATGGAGTTTACTAAAACTTTACTGGAATCCTCTTCCACCTCTCAATGTAGACATCAGTTCCTTTGAGGATGTCCAACATATACTCATTAGGGTTGAAGTCTGGACCCATTCTTGGCCAGTCCATCGCATGTACAAAACATTTGCGTCAACACATGCGTATTGATGTCTCACATGGTGCACATTAAACGAGGAACAGGAAGTGTTTATGGCGTCTACTCCGTAAACAAATATAGTGCATGACCCATGTGTCACTTCAGAGATCCATTTGGAAATAAAAACAGTTTTGTCATTTGAATTATTACATAAAAAGATCGGATGTAACAAAAAGTGTGAATTGGGCATAATACCGTGCAGCGTGAACGTACTGTAGACTATGATACATTATTTCTAGTGCTGTCAAATATTTAGGACTTTTAATCAGATTAACCACAGGGTTGCTGTAGATTAATTTTGATTAATCATGTTGAACTATAGTTCATATATAATAATGGTGTTTGATTTTGCATGAGCTGAGAGACTCAATAAAGGAGGGATTACATATTCACTTAATGAGTTTATGAAACACATTTGAAACATTCCTGATTCCTGAGTGAACATGGATTGTTTTTAGTCATTTATACACAAATGATTTGAAGTAATAGTTTAGTCTCCTTTACCAGCGTCAATACAAATGCAGAATTACCCATACCGTGTCCACTAGTAATGACTTTAGTGCACTTAAAGTTGACTACCATTTAACCACAACATACTTTCTTCCACACTTGTCTTGGTTTTGTCATGATCCGTGGCCCAGATCATGTTTTGTTTAGTTTTGTTCTGTTTGACTACCTCAGTTCTGTTTTCAGCACCACTGGGTTTGTCTTTTGGTTTCCCTGGGTGCTGATTAGTCTCGCCTGCCTCAGATTAGTGTTTGGCATGCTCACCTGCTGCCGGGCACTAATCAGAGAGCTACTTACTCACGTTGTGCGCCACACTCGGTCTGGCTTCCTTATTTGCAGTATGCAACATGTTGGTTTATTCCTGTTTCTCGATTCCTGATTCCTGTGCTAAGCTTTTGCCTTAGCTTCCCGTGCGATCGGCAAGCTTTCCTTTTGTTTGTTTCCTGTCTTTTTGTATGTCGTATGATTTATGAGAAATAAATCATATCCTACCTGCACACTTTATCCGGAGTTTCCCTATTCCTCTATTTCGCCCATAAAATACAAAAAATAACCATTCAAAAACCGCCAACAATACTCTATTTACATTTCGTGACTTGAATATTAACCAAGTATTAGTGATATTGTTATTTTAAGGGCTAATGCAGACAAACTATTTATAGCGTACTAGCCTGTGTACAATTTCGACATGATTGACTGGCAAGGTGTTTCCTCGCTTCTTTGCTCCTTGGAAGTTCATTGTCAATCATAAATGTTGCCTCTCACCAGAACAGAAGAATTCTGAGGACGTATTCCGAC
Source organism: Nerophis lumbriciformis (assembly GCF_033978685.3). Classification (NCBI taxonomy): domain Eukaryota; kingdom Metazoa; phylum Chordata; class Actinopteri; order Syngnathiformes; family Syngnathidae; genus Nerophis; species Nerophis lumbriciformis. The sequence continues at coordinate 19,882,608 of NC_084553.2, read as the reverse complement.
AAGTTGGCACACTTTGACATCCATTTAGGGCCCGGAAGTGGCGAGAACGACCCGAAAAGACGCTTGGCCCACCCCCGCCCCCCACATAGTTTCTTCGTGCGGATTATGGTCATTCTTCACCTAAATGGCAATATATTAACATTCTAGCAGTTGGTATCCTAATGACAGCTGACACTGTACAGTAAGTGATGTTTTATTATGTTAGGCTTTCATGACGTATGCAGTGAGCAGTAATCGGCGATAAAGAAAAGAAAGCAAACGTTGTGTTTGCGTAAATTGATCAAAATACGTGAATATATATATTTTTTTATAAATGAGGCCATTATTACATTACCTATATACTTACCTATATACTTACATCATGTATATGAAACCTCAATGGAGGTTTTTTTAAGGACTTTATAGGCAGAATAGAGCGGCTCCCATAGGCTTCATTGTAAGCAGACTTTTGATCGCATTTATTGAATATTTAGAATGCAAAAAAATAATAGCATCCATCCTCATGTCCCTCATAATGATTGTGATCAATAGGCAAAATCCCATAAAACTGCAGTTCCCTTTTGAGAGAAGATAGAAAAAACACATTCTTGAAATTGTAAAAAGTAGAGTATTTTGGGTTAGCGTGAGGCAAGACTCTACATGTGTGTTGTCTGCAGGTATACATGCACTATATCTGCACCAATACACACAAGTACATACTATGTGCTCAAAGCTGTAGGCCTCATGGGGAATATTTCCTGTGAGGTTACCCACAATCGAGCATGTACTTGCGTTCACGTGTGATTGAGTGCATTCATTTATGCATGTTGAACGCATTCACACACAGGCTAAGTTTGCCAAGTGTCTCTGGATCAGACAAGAGAACAGCTTGTTCTCAATGTGTCCACATCAAGTTTTTTTCAAATCTGGGAACACACATACTCGCGCGTACACACACACAAACACATGCAGCCACACACACACAAACACAGACACACATACCTGCACTGCCCTCATGCATATTAGACAGGTGTTATCAAAGCTGTCTGACTTGTTGCTGGGTGACTCATGTTATCTGTTGGCAACCCACTTCTCGGTATGTTACTAATGATATATCCCAGACATATTTTTAGCTCTGTTTGTTCAGGAGGCCAGATTAAGTGTGACACAGTTACTTGACATATTATTGTTTGTTAATTACAGTGTGGAATAACTGTATTATTCTCTGTGGCTATGAAACCCCATATCATTTATACATGCAATATATGGTACTGTACATATATTATACAAACATGTTTGATGCAAATAATAACCCTTTAAAAATGGTTTGGGTATTTTTTTTTTTCAGGACATGCCCCACTAGTTCCGGGTCAAAAAAATGGTATTTAGCACAATCAGATTTTAATCAAATTTACATTAACACGGTTAAATAGATCAGTATTTCCCACAAAACGGCAATCTCGTTGAGGTGGCAGGGGTGGAGGGTTGGGGGTTGGGGACACAACTGGGGAAATATCAAGATGGCATCATCGTATAATTTGCATAAAAAAACATGTATTTTTTTTAAGGCTAAAAAAATTATATTAGAAACAAATATTTTTGACAAATTTGTGTTATCAGTTATTAGTATCTTTTTCTTGTTAGATTTCATTGCTTTACTCTCATGTTCAGTTGTTGCAGTTGAAGCTGCCCTTGACATATTTTATTCTCCCCTCTCAGAATGTTGGAATTTAATTTGCCTAATACCTAAACCATCCTTCAAATTAGGATCAAAAACTTCTAACTTGAGGCTGTTCATTGATAGTTTTCACAATGAAGTTACTGTAAAACTAAGCACACAAGGAAAATAACATTAATATACGCATGATGGGCCCTATTCTCCCATTTGCATTTAAGTGTTTTTTTCTACGCGCTTGAAGTAACGCTCTTGTCTCTTACTTTTATTCTCCCATCCAGCCTGCAGACACGCCCGCCCTGCTTCAGATAAGCAGAAGTGCTTAAGTCTGGAGTAAAGGCAGGCTCATTACAAATGAGGCGGATATTTGCAGCCAAAACACCTTTGCTTTGGCTGCAACATGCAACATGGAGTTTTACTAACACTTGTGAATGTCATTGAAATGAAATCCATTGAAAAGATAACACTTTAAATTTTAAAAAGCCGGATCAATCCAGGCAATACTTGCCACGTGTACGTGTGACGTCATGGTGATGTATTGTGTGTATGCACGTGCAACTGCCACTTCTTCAGGCTGGATGTTTATTATAACCACCCTGATGTTGTGGGTGATGTTAAGAGTTTTGTTTGTGAAGCCGTGACGCGTCAGGATTGTTTGATATTACCTGTCAAAAAGTCAATCAAAACAATTGATGGACGAGTATATGTATTGTCTATTAAATAGTTCAATGATGACATCACGGTCCAGCCAAACATCATTGTGTATTGTATGTCCTTTAGTCCCAACTCCCAGGATGTCCAAACATGGCCAATACACATAGTCTTCTTTCACTGTGGCCACACTACTTCTCTTCCACTCAAACAGATGAGACACCAATGTGCATTTAGATTTTTGATAGTTAATTCAGAGCATTCAGCATTATAATTATTTCATCCTCATCTCAATTAATGTTTACAGGTACCTCAATATAATCCATCAGAATAGATTTGATAAAAAAATATTTAGAATGGTGGTGTACACTGCATCTAAACTTCAAGTTTAATATAATGTTTCACTTTCTTGGGGGACAGGACTCGCAGCCTCAGAAGTACGTAAGAACAAAAGTACTAAAGTCAATGGTAGAATATGCGCAAGGCCAAATTTGACAGACAACGCCCACATGTAAGGGTTGCTCCACCCAAAGCACGCTTCTTGAATGAAAGTGTGCACGCTGCAAAAAAGAGCTGACAAAATATTGGATTAAAAAAGACTCGATATTTGGGAAAAAAAACAAAATACAAAATAGTGAAATTATCTGTCCATGCAGCTATGAGAAGACAACTTAAATTAAGATTTGTACATCTAGAAAGTAGGGTGTTTTAAGATAGAAACACATTTTCTTCTTAAAATAAGCATTATTAAACTTGCAATTCTTAAATTAGGCATCCTCAGAATGTTGCAGAATATTTAAACAAGATTTGATATGTGGAGAAATACAACATATCTTACAGTATTTCAATAGTTATTTTCTCAATTTTGACATTTTAAACTGGTATAGACAAAATATCAATGACTAAAAATAAGTAAATAGCTCTTAAAACTAGGGATATTTTTAGAAATAAAATGTAAAATCTTGGCAAGTGGCAAATAATTTGCTTTGCAATGACAGACGTAAGTCGAGTGGGAGAATGTTGCACGGCCAGAATCCGAGCAATTGCGCAGCTTTTTTCACTGACGCACATGGGAGAATATGCCCCATGTGCACATTCACATAGGAATCATGTTAAATGGACGTCACACTTTTTTTCTCTCCGAAGGCTACACTAGTTGATTTTAAGATATGTTTAGATTTAAATACTGATTGGACACATACGCTTGGGGTGATATTGTCCATTTATGTTGTTTTTACACTCAACCGCCACGAGTCACGACTGACAGAATCCAATTTCAGAAACATTGAATACAAATAATTTGCTTTCAATCGTGCTTCACCTGAAGAGCTTGGTTTGAACATCTCAGACAATAGTATTCCTGATCAGGAATACTATGGTCAGTAGTCATGGAGGAGAGGTCAACTGGGTCTACAGGGAGGTCAGGCATGAAACTATACACATGCAATTCAAACACTTATCAAAATCTCCAGCTGAGGCAGTAGTGGTTCTGCTTTCCTAACCAGACATCAAAACATTTATCCAGACAAAACTGGGTCCAGTAAAAAGCACAAGTGAATGTGAAGTCAGCAGCTTTCCTACATCCCCATGTTTAGTCAGCTTCTGACCAGCGCTGCTAGTCATAGTCCCGCCCTTGACACGGAACTCATGCATATTATTATGTGCTATTCATGGTCTTAATGGTGTCTTTAAAGGGATTAATTGTTATTTTAAAAGTGTGTCATTCATGCTTTGTTCAGTCAATGCCAAAAAATGTTGTGCCACAAGAGCACAGAATCCTGTGGACTCGCACTTTGAGAAAACTGCACAGGCACACTTAGTGCAGTTTAATAGGTTGAGCTTGGCAACAGGGAAACGCTTTTCAGACAATGTAATGCTGACTTTAATAGTTGATTAAAAGTAAGTTTGGTCCAAACTAGAAGTGTAATTTGTTTTGTTGGTGACCTGAATTAGGTGTCAGTCAGGATTGGGCATAGTTGGAATTTGGACGATTCAGATTCCAATTGCTCTTTTCGATTTCAGTTCCCAATGATTCTGAGTCTTTTAAAAAAAAGAGTCAAAAATATTTTTTGTATGAACTTTGCTATGAATATCTTACAATGATATGTTCAACCAGCATTTAAATATCAAACATTAAAACTAGAATATAAATACTATGAAGTTTCTTTCCAGAGGAGTACACTTTCACAAATGTTTTACTTAATTTTTGAAAACCTTGTTAATTTTTTACTTTTTAAAAGCAGTGGATACCTCAGGATGCAAGTTTAATTGGTTCTGTGACGCCGCTCGTAACGCGATAAACGTGTATTACAAAGTAATACTAATGTACAGGATTTACCTTGGAGAGTGGACCTGTACAGTGTCTTCTTGGAGTTACTTTTTCAGTGAAACACACCATCAGCAACTTCTCCATATTTTCATGGCCGAATCATGAAATCCGGATTCCCATCATGCATTGCTTCAAAACTACGGCAAGTAGTAATGTCCAAAAAAAAGATAGTGACAGAGAATAGAACGAAGATGGACAACTCAACCCTAATCTCACTCCTTTCCTGCAAATTAAATTTCACAGATGCTGCCCATACCTATGCTCCTTCAAAGGCTGTGCTACTGGCTGCAAAGCATTGCACTTTAAAATACAACAATGAGTAGAGAGGAGTATTATGTGTGTGTATATGTGTAAATAAATTAACACTGAAATTCAAGTATTTATTTTTTATATATATATATATATATATATATATATATATATATATATATATATATATATATATATATATATATATATATCTGCGATGAGGTGGCGACTTGTCCAGGGTGTACCCCGCCTTCCGCCCGATTGTAGCTGAGATAGGCTCCAGCGCCCCCCGCGACCCCAAAAGGGAATAAGCGGTAGAAAATGGATGGATATATATATATATATATATATATATATATATACAAAATAAATACTTGAAAATGCATAATAAAGGAGCCCTGGCCAAACTATGACAAAAACTGCGACTTATAGTCCGAAAAATACGGTATAAGAAATACTTGAATTTCAGTGTATATGTGTAAATAAATTAACACTGAAATTCAAGTATTTCTTTTAAATATATATATATATATATATATATATATATATATATATATATATATATATATACACACACTCCTCTCTACTCATTGTTGTATTTGAAAGTGCAATGCTTTGCAGCCAGTAGCACAGCCTTTGAAGGAGCACAGGTATGGGCAGCATCTGTGAAATTTAATTTGCAGGAAAGGAGTGAGTTTAGGGTTGAATTGTCCATCCTCGTTTTATTCTCTGTCACTTTTTTTGGACATTACTACTTGCCATAGTTTTGAAGCAATGTGCGATGGGAATCCGGATGTTGTGTGTCAGTGTATTAACGTGCCGGCTGGAATAAACACACGCTGGGCAATAGCTCTGTGCCTGCCTACTTTATGGGTTATAGATAAACCTATGGATAACGGAGACATATATTATAGTCTCCTTCTTGTTGTGTGTGCAGTTGCGCACTGAGCTCCAAAAGCCGTAGATGTTTTAACGTGACTGGGCCGGCACGCTGTTTATATGGAGGAAAAGTGGACGTGACGACAGGCTGTCCTCACTCAGGTCCGGCTGGAAATCGGGAGAAATTCGGGAGAATGGTTGTCCCGGGAGATTTTCGGGAGAGGCACTGAAATTCGGGAGTCTCCCGGAAAATTCGAGAGGGTTGGCAAGTATGTCACAGGGCCTGCACAGACAGGCAAACAACATTCACACTCACATTCACACACTAGGACCAATTTAGTGTTGCCAATCAACCTATCCCCAGGTGCATGTCTTTGGAGGTGGGAGGAAGCCGGAGTACCCGGAGGGAACCCACGTCCCAAATTAAGCCGTACTTGCACACATATTTTCTGCTTCTTCTTTGGTGGTGTTTGTCGTTCTTCTTTGTTATATTTGTTGGCTATTTCTTTCATTTGGCGCACCGAGCGTGAAACCATAGATACGTATAATCATAGATATGAGTAGATGCGTCAGTGTGCTGTAGCAACCATGCTAAGTGACGTGCCTACGTGGCGGCTGTCTTAGTAGGGGCCACTTTCCCATTAAGGGCAATGCGATACAATGTGTTGTATAATAAAAATAAATCATAACTTGCTGGTTTCTCAACCTTTTTTTCATGCACTTTACTTTATTGTCAATATAAAAACATGCTATTCTATAAAAATTAAAAAAAATCTTGCTTATGAAAGATAATTCCCTATGTCCTTGTTTCAACCGTAGGACATATTTTACCACAGTATGCAGCACAATATGCCGACATTATTCTTGTCTTTGTTTCTGTGCCGTCTACAATAACGGAATACTCTGTAATGTTGTTCCGATAGCTTAGGCTTGCCCTGGGCCCGCAGCTCAAAGGGATATATACTAAGGCTGCAGCTAACGATTATTTTTCTATCGATTAATCTATAGATTATATTTTCGATTAATCAGTTAATCTATAGATTATTTTTTCGATTAATCTATAGATTATTTTTCCTTTTACCGATTATTTTTTTTATTTAAAACGAAGATGAAAAAATAAATGTAGGCCAGTTTTTTCAAAAGGCATGGCTTTTATTTACAAAAAAAAAGTATGGCCACTCAGTCAACATTGACAACAACATGACAAAATATTCTGTAACAATGTAAACATTTAACAAAATTAAAAGTAGCTTATTTGCTTTTAATGTGCAAATATAAAAGTAAACATCCAGTGCAAATCTTAATATTATGCAATAGTATAAGCATTTCAAAAGTAAAAGTATTGCTTATTTTGCTTTAAAATGTGCAAAAATAAAGATAAACATCCAATTCAAAAAAGTGCAAAACGGAAATATTCTGTAACAACAGTGTAAACATTTCAACAAAAGTAAAAGTATTGCTTATTTGCTAAAATGTGCAAAAATAAAGATAAACATCCAATACAAAAAAGTGCAAAACGAAATATTCTGTAACAACAGTCTAAACATTTCAACAAAAGTAAAACTTTTGCTTATTTTGCTTAATAACACAACAATGATAGTATGATTAAAGTGAAAGTTAATTGTTCGTTTGTACATAGTATACGTAATTGTTAATGTTGTAAAAGGTATTTGCACAACTAATTAACGTTAGCGTTAAAGAGGAGCGCGTCTTTGTAAACACTGAACAGGCACGCCAAACACTCCTCTCAGAGCGAAACGGTGCTTTAGTTTATGAATTTACAACGCAGATACAAATGACACATTCATGTTTTTGTGTAATGATGACAGCGTATACTCACGCGGACGATTGACTTGTTGATGGTGATGGCAAGAACGCTGCCGTTGTGCTGCTATGATAGGCCATTTCCGCTCGACACAGTGTGCATACAACAACATTATTAGCAGAGGTGGGTAGAGTAGCCAGAAATTGTACTCAAGTAAGAGTACTGTTACTTTAGAGATTTATTACTCAAGTAAAAGTAAGGAGTAGTCACCCAAATATTTACTTGAGTAAAAGTAAAAATTATGTTGTGAAAAAACTACTCAAGTACTGAGTAACATACACACACATATCATATATATATATATATATATATATATATATATATATATATATATATATATATATATGTGTATATATATGTGTGTATATATATATACACACACACACACACACACACATATATATATATATATATATATATATATATATATATATATATATATATATATATATATATATATATATATATATATACATACATTGATATATACAGTATATAATTTATATTTATTTATTTTGCCGTTTTTGTTTACATGTTAAAGGTGTTTTAATAATTATACATGCATGTTTAACATATAGATTCCTTTCTTTCATGAAGACAAGAATATAAGTTGGTGTATTACCTGATTCTGATGACTTGCATTGATTGTAATCAGGAAGCAGTGCTGGTAACGTCCACGTTTTCAAATGGAGGAGAAAAAAAGTTCCTCCTTTCTGTCTAATACCACATGAAAGTGGTTGTTATTTGGCATCTTATTTGTCCACCTTCCATATTCGTTTTTATACCCTTTACAAGAAATACATTGGCGGCAAACTCCGTAGCTTGCTAGCTTGTTTGCGCTGGCTTTCGGAGACTCTTATTTTGAAAGCGCAGGCGCGATGGAGCGGGACTTTTATTGTGAAGACAGGAACTGTGCAGTCAGTCTTTACGGTTGAAATAAAAAAAGGGTCTTTTTTCCTTCACACTTTTGATTGATTGATTGGAACTTTTATTAGTAGATTGCACAGTACAGTACATATTCCGTACAATTGACCACTAAATGGTAACACCCGAAGTTAGCTCGGAGCCAGTCAGGTCATGTGACCCCTGGCTCTGTTTGATTGGTCCAACGTCACCAGTGACTGCATCTGATTGGTGGAACGAAGTGAAACGTCACCAGTAAGGCAGGCACTTTGAAGGTCTGTCTGACAGACCAAAACAAACAAAGCGTGCATTAACAGATCGATAAAAATTAGTAGCGAGTAGCGAGCTGAATGTAGATAAAAGTAGCGGAGTAAAAGTAGTAGTTTCTTCTTAGGCCGTTTATTGAAATACTCCCACACTTTTGACGACTTTTGGCGTGCTTTTTTCCCCTCGCTCGCACCGCTCGCATCGTCTGCTTTGCGCTCTGCCATGACGGTAGTGTGACGTAAATATGCGACGCGTCGACGAACAAAAACGTCCTCGACGTATTTACGTAACCGATGACGTCGACTACGTCGACGCGTCGTTTCAGCCCTAATATATACTTATATCGATGACTGAAACTAGGAATCAACATTTAAACATTTGGACAGTTCAGGGAGAATCGGAATGTACTGTTTGCTAAATGTATGCTCGATGCCCAACCCTAATCACATAATATACAGCCTTCTGTGACGCTTTTCTAAAATCTCAAAATGCATGCTTGCACAAAAAAAGTCAAACATTTTTTTAAAGCCATGCATTGCTCCTCAAATAGAGTATAACAAAATCATATGTTTTTTATTTATTCTGTCCCTTTGTTAACAATAACCCTTCCATAAAAATTTTCATATCTTTGTAAGGGAGTAATCTTCAGTAAGTGATACAGTATTCTCCACTCTTGGAAGGCGAGTGATGTGAACACATTTGTTTTTGAGAGCATGTGAGTAAAAAACAGGCTCCTCAAACTGGTTTCTATTTCCATTATTAAAGCCTTATTGTCTCATGAGAGGACTTGCATGCTTCTTTTCTAGAGCTCCTTCTTTGGCAGTGAAACTGCTTCACTCACTATGTTTCCATGTCCTAAATTAGTCAGATTTCTCAAATAGTTCGTTTTTTTGTATTTATTTACACCTACGTGTGAAGTCCAAGTGTCCATGCGCTCTCTCAAATGCGACTATTGGTCATACACCAATGCGAACTATTGGTCATACGCCATCTGCCTTTCGTACACTGGGGGGGCTTATTTCATTTTAGCACGGATAACTGAATTACTTTTCCGGTTGAACTATGACATCACCCTAAGATTTTCAGATCCTTACAACTTGTTTTAACTAATATCCGCTGTAATATTGGCACATATTACAAATATTACGTCCCTAATGGCTATGCTGATGTTAAATAGCAGACAGCATCAAGAAATTACGTACATGACGCTACTTCCAAGAATGTATGGAGTCGAATGCAAAGAAAGGAGGCAGAATAATTTTTTCGTCTGAATTTATGGACGAAAATCATTGAAAAAAAAATGTCTCAAAGTTCATTCAAAAGTCTCTGTGGATTGATGGAAGGAGTTTTAAATCCAAAGGAAAAGACAGTCCGTGACCCGACTGATATCCAGATAAAGGTTGCTATTGTTCTGGACAATCTTGCCTGTTGTGCGGAAAGTTAATCAGTTGGCTTGCACAAATGCAGCATGAAAAGGTTTGTGTACGCTTTATTATTTGCCTTTAATACACCTTTTTCAATCTCTTTAATCTAATTTGTATTTTGGTCATTAGTTCGAAGTAAGCTGGCATTTTACATTTCTTTAGCTACCTTCTTTTCTTCTTCCATCGATACACTTCAAAATTTTCTGTTATTTTAATATGTGATGCAAATAAACAGTCTCCTCTTCATTACAATTGTTGCTACATTTGTATTTAATGGTATCTACTTCTGGGTTGGATCCCACACGTTGAGACTGGTGCATGCGCGATACGAAGGGTCCTCTCCGGCCGCATATAACCCCTCTAGAGATCTGGTTTCCAATCACACACAATCCAGGTGTGTTAGTCCGACTTTTCAAAAACTGAACACGATCGGATCAAGGTGTTTCCATGGTTGTAGGAGGCTTATTTAGAGACAAACTATTTAAGAAATCTGAGTAATTTAGTGCATGGACACATACTGAGTATTTTTGCCTCAAAGTCTGGAAACGCATCACAGCCATATACTGTATACTTTCTTTTGGAATAGTATTATTGGGGGAAAAATGAAAATTTCTTTATGCAGAACTTTTCAAAAACATTAACAAAAACTTTTTTTAAAAGATTGTTTTGTTTATGCTTGTTCCATCAGAATCACATAATTCCCGTAAAATCCTAATCAATAAATATCTCCCTCTTTTGTGCATGTTGTCATGAGAATAACAAAACAAGATTCATTTCTCTCTTTTTTCAACTTTAAGTCTGATCATACACGTTATTAACTATACACAGCAAATGTGTGTTTCATCCCAGGCAATACTATATAACGTTTCTAAGCCAAAGATGACTCATTCAAGAAACAGAAGTGAGTTTTTAGCATAAAATCAGAAAATTACATTAAGCACATTCCAGTGATTGAGTAGTAAAAACATGATTTAGAAAAAAACCTACACAATTTTCGAACATAGTTTAGCAGAACCCCATGGAGATGTTAACTGGTTAAAATATGATGAACTATACAGAAAAAGAATTAAGTGAACTAACATTTGTTCTTCTCGATGGCCTGTAGAAGATATAAATTGAGGAAACACCCTGTGGACCTCTTTTTGAAGAGGGGATAATGTGTTAGGGTGACGGCACTGAGTGAACAACCAGTGACACCACTAAAGTGTGAATTTTAACTGCACAATCTTATTTTTGAATTTGTTTTCAAAGAAAAATCTTGTCTTTCCTGGAGAATATGAGATTAAGCAATATTTGCCCGAAAGATACTGATGTTGATTTCAAAAACACACTATAAGATGTTGCTTTTCTTTGTGCAAGTGTGTACAAAAGTTCATTAATTACTTAAGTTCAATCATGAATAGCTGAGTGGAAACTTCCTGGATAAATTGATATTATTAATCGTCATAAATGCATAGAACTTTTCCACACTTTCACACTATACACCCTTACCAGAGGCAGCCATCTACATCGTGACCACTCCTGAGCCTGCGTCCCATGCCCAATTGTTCATGAGTTGCACTGATTTGAAGTAATGCATCTCATGGGACTATACATGGCAGTGGCATCCTGATCCCTGAGTCAAACTTAAGCTGATCTGAATTAACACAAACAAAATGCCTTCTGTTAACAATTAGCTCTCCCTGGTCTTGATGTTTTTTTTTTTTTTATCATCACCTGATATTTTCTTGAGGCGCATTCTTGCAATTTATTGCCACATGATTCCCAGAAAGTAATGACCATGTAGACATGGACAGTTGACTCAGTCCACCTGCATTGTCACACATTATCTACTCATAAAATATGCTTGTGAACAAAGAAAGTTGGTACTTAAGTGAAACGCTAATGTATGACTAAGAGAAACAACTTGTGTTGCCTTATTCTTTGCCTTGAAATAGCAAACTCCATTACTGTCAGTCATCCTGTTTGACTACCTGCTAAGATATAACATTGGTCAGCAGAGCAGAAGTAGCGTCACCTCCAGCTGCTTGGCAATTTAGGGAATTACCTGAATGTGTGTATATGAATATCAAGGATGTGTTGCACCTTTAAAATGACCAAATGTCATCTCTTCGGGGCAATATTTATTCAAGAAGCCCACGGTTCTATTACAGGCATTTTCTGATATCCCTCCTTTTCCCCGCTCAGTTTCACTTCCTCTTTTCTTCTCGAGCCTGCGCATTACACACATAACCTTGGAAATGACGCGGCTCCCCTTCCCAATTCTCATAACTAATCATACACGGAGATGAATATGACAAATGAAAAACATTGCACAATGCATTTAACAAAAATAGAATAAGTATTATTCTATTTATGCATCATAATACAACTTTAGATTTTACATCCAACTCTAGTTTCAGGGTGCTACACCCTCCCCCACTAAAAAAAGGTATGTTCCCATACACCTGTCTGTTTAACTCAAATTTTTCACAACCCATGAATGACTTACAAACACACAACACACAGTGGTTTGATAGTAAACAGCCAGCTTTAAAATAAAAGCACCTTTAAACTCGCTCATATACACATTATAGTATAATTGACTGTCTGCGAATGTAGGTTGTCGTTACAACTCAGTACAGTAGATGATAGTGTAACTATACTTCTGAACACACCTCATACGTACCTGGTCTGTTGTTCTGTAGCTTAATGGCCGAGTGTGTGGTGTAGCCATTGAGCTATGTTCCGTGTTGTCCAGGATGCAAACATAGGGCAGGATGATGGATGGAATAGCCGGCTTGCACAGGTTAGCCTGCGGTAGCAGCAGAGTAGTGGGGGTCGGGGTTGAAGTGGGCAGCTAGTGGATATGTAGCTTGTCTTGCTCGGGTTTTAAAGTCCATAAAGCGCTGCTGCCAATGTCGAACATGCCACGCTGCCATGTCGAAATGTTTATATTCCACTATACAGACATGTAGTGGAGTACAAACAGTGTGCATATTGTACCAGGAGGTTCTGTTGAACTCAAACTGTTCAAAACATCTCCTGCTTGTATTTCACAAATGACACATTATAAACATGATAAAATAACTAGGGATTTTCACACACCCACTTACTAGTGAAGTCATAAAATCATAAAAATTACGCTTACAAAATGAAATATTTGCAAAAAACAAGCCTTTTTCTGGCACTGCAGCTTTTTTAGGCAATGTTCTACTTCAAGACATGTTTCAAATATGCCAAGGAGAGTACCTGGGAGAGATGTTTTCCAGTTGTAACACTACAGTTATTGTTTGCATATACAGTTCTGAGCACTAGGGGTGTCCTGATCCGTTATTGATATAAAATATCTGTCAGTATTATGGGATTATATCGGCTTGCATTTAAAAATGTCCGATATAAAAGCCAGTTAAAATCTAAATCCTCCAATAAGCACACAAGGTTGGTCTTTTCTTGCATTGTAGTCAAGTCATTTACAAAAGGCAAACATGGTAGGCGGTAGGCTGGTAGGAGCTAGCAGCTACACACCAGCTAAGTACACAATAGTGCAAAAACTACAAATATGTAATAAGTGTATTTAATTGAACATAATTGCAGTCCAAAACACCACATTTGTCAATATAAGCAAGTATCAAGGGATTTTAGTTGCATATTACCCACAGATTAAAAGTCTCTAAAGTAGCAGCGTACTACAAAGTACCCAGTAATGAAAGTGTCTGCATCGTTAAACTTACTCATTAAAAATTGTGGCCACCGGGTGTCACCAAAAAACATTTACCACTCCACTTAAGTCCATTCCAGAAGGTTAAAAATAACTTGGTCAGTGTTTTTTTTATGATTGGGTAACTACACTTGGTCAAAACTTTTCTAAAATTCCACACTACAAAATGAATGTGTGCATTATTCCAACTGATATTATATCGGATCAGTATCGGGATCGTCAAATACTTAAGGCTCAGGCATCCATATTAGATGAGATGTGGAAAGATTGTTTTGAGTATCTGATCACACATTGCCCAGAGACTACAATCTCTATAACTAAAACTGGCACATTTTCAGAAATGTTTATTAATATGTGCTACCCCTGTTTTAAATAATTTAACAAATCCAACGTGTATTATTGTCCACCTTGCTGACACTGTAGTTCATAGGTACACTAATAAAAGAGATCAGCTGCTGCTAACAAACTCAGAATCAATCAATCAAATCCCATAATCACAAACATCTCAAAGGGCTGCACAAGCCACAAAGACATCCTCAGCTCAGATCCCACAGCAGGGCAAGAAAAAACTCAATCCAATGGGAACCACAAGAAACCTTGGAAATCACCGCAGATCCTCCCCTTTCCCCATTGCACCGGGGGACCGGTGCAATGGATGCCGAGTGGGTTGATAATGTAAGAGTCCAGTCCGTAGTGGGGCCAGCAGGAAATCCTCCTGCACGTAGACAAGTCGGGGCGCAGAGACATCACCGACTGATGCATAAGGAGTGGTCCACCCCGGGTCCCAACTTCTTGTGAAAATCCAATCAATTGGGAGGCCAGCAGGGAGATTATCGATAGAGCCCACATAATTTGGGAATGGTGCCATTACTGAAGGCAGTAGGCCAACAACAGTCGTAGTTGTGACAGCATTAATGTTGCGGCTGCTAATGCATTTGTTATTAGTAGCTTGTTGACAACGAGTCAGAACTTAACATTTTAAAAGGTGATTGGACATTACTTTAGTGTACGGCAGTAGGTCTATTTACCGCTGCGATGCATGGGTTCTTTAATATTTGTTTAATAAATGAGAAGAATATACGCTCCATTTGGCTCGTAAAGTCTGCACCAACAAACAATTGTTGATTTCACAAACATAGCACCACAAAATGGGTTAAACAGTTCAACTGACAGCTAATCAAAGGAAACAAATAGTTTATTTGTGCCTGTTTCCCTCCCTAAGTTTTCCAGATGTATGTGTGAAGGTCTTTGGACTCCGACCCCAGACACGGAAGTCGTGATCGTACAAAAGTACTACAGGCTATGGCAAAGTACAAACCAAGAGAAAGAAAGAGTTCTGAAAAAAGTCGGGAACTATACTGACAACTAACAGTGCCTTAAAGAGCGGTTACTTTGTCTGAAGCTTTAAAAGCAAACAAGTTATGCTGCAAACGGAAACAGACCCACAAGGGCAGTCCTGGAAGAAAACTGACCAACATAGTCTGTTAGGATGCATGCATGCTATGACAACAAGATCATCAAATCTAATAAAAGATTAATTAGAGTATGACATTATTTGGGTGTATTTTTGCAGGTATAACATTTTATACCACAGCCCCTTGAGCTTAGGTTAGTCTTCGTGTGAAGAGAGCAAACAAGTAGTTTTCTTTCCCCCGTAGCTGTAATCACAAAGAATCTGCTACCACCACAGAGCAGCTCGGCATTATGGGCCAGACTTAATTGCTCATGACCGTCAATTAGCGAGCTGAATGAGTGTTTATTTCTAAAGCCTATAATGGAATGTTATTTCATATGCAAGCTGGGTGTTAGGTCACATGTTGGCAAGTGGTTTAGCTTTAAAGGACAAAACAGGGACACATATAATTACAGATTTTATCCATGATGAGGTACTGATAATGTGACAGTCTAAAGCTACTGCCACTGCAATACGGATATTTGAATACAACAAACATTTGTACGTGTTTTGGCCTTATATCCACACGCAAACTTTGGTTTCCATCCAACAATTTTTGGAAAACTTCAGCTGGGGTGACGTTTTTTAAAAAGTGCTGCTCTCGGGGTATCGATCTGAATCCAAGTACGGTAAATACAGGATTAGTATGTCCGATACTGATACAGACACTTTTGACTTGAAATGTCATGATCATTGAATAACTTTGTGAATTTGCTTCTAGGAGTTGATTATTATAATGAGAACCCAGGAAAACTATTTAATATAGACAAAATGTTTTTAAAACTAAATTTCACAATCTAAAATTATGTAATAGTATATAAAAAGGAGTTCCCCCTATTACATTCTAGTAAAAACCTTTGCTTGGCAAATTGCATAATAACAAAAAAGCAACAATGCAACTAAAATATATATCTTAAAATACAACAAATAATTATGTTACACGCAAATGTTTGTGAAAAATAATGTCAGTAGATCAGGGAGGGTAGGGGTAAAGCGTGTCTCAATGAGCAGAGAAAGGGACATCCATGCATTTTCTACTGCTTGTCCCTCTCTGGGTTGTGGGGGGGCTCGAGCCTACCCAGCAGAAGGCAGGGTACATCCTGGACAACTCGCAACCTCATCAGGTACATACGGGAGGAAAAACTGCAAGAAATGTATCGATTCCATCACGCCAATATCAATCCGATACCAATACCCATCTTGGTATCGATACTATCGAGATTTAAATCGATATACGCTCAGCACTCTGGTTCAGCGTTTGTGTGTGGACGAGTTAAACAGACATGACAAGTGTGACATGACCTTAGGTATTTGAACCTTATTTGAACCTTATTTGAACCTTATTTGAACGACAGCAAAGTGTCTGGGCATTCTGTGGTTATAAAAATTAATATTAAATAAAAAAAAAGAAAATTGATAGTAGTGTTCCCTCGGTTATTGTGGGGGTTATGTTCCAAGCCACCCGTGGTAGGTGAATTTCTGTGAAGTCGGCACACTGTTTATTTCTTTTTTATGAATATTATATTGATTTAAAGTCCTTATAAGCCCTCCACACAGCTTTCACACACGCTTATAGACCCTTCCTATACTCTTAAAACACTCCCTCACTCTAAAACCTACATAATCTTAACATGAACACTTGGGTTCCCAAACCTCAATGTACCAATGGTACAAAATTATACTTTAACATCTGTAATGCACTGAGACTGTAGTAGGTGAACCACAACATGGTGAGGGAATACTGTAAATAATAATAATAATAATATACATAATTAAAAGTTAGCCAATCCGTATATCTCTATAGTATATTGATGAACAGAGGCACCTGCTCAGTGGCCTTGTGGTTAGAGTGTCCTCCCTGAGATTGGTAGGTTGCGAGTTCAAACCATACCAAAGACTATAAAAATGGGACCCATAACCTCCCTGCTTGACACTCAGCATCAAGGGTTGGAATTGGGGGTTGAATCACCAAAAAGTATTCCCGGGCGCGGCCACCGCTGCTGCTCACTGCTCCCCTCACCTCCCAGGGGGTGATCAACGGTGATGGGACAAATGCAGAGGATAATTTCACCACACCTAGTGTGTGACAATCATTGGTACTTTAACTTGAATATAATGTTCATCACATCAATCAGCTGCAGTTACTTTTGCAGGCTTCTGATTGGACACAGTGCGCTTGGAAGCCAGTGAATCAAAATAATTCATGATAACCCAGGAATGAATTACAAAATGATGCAATCATTAGACAGCAGTAGTAGACAGACATTTTTTCTAACTAAATGTGCATTTCCAATATCTGTGTGAGTGTGGGCATGGCTTAGATCAGTGTCTCTTAATCACAGGGCCCACTGTTGGGCCATGAGCGCCCTCCAGAGGGCCGCCAAAAATATCTGTTTATCAGCTGTGTTCTATATGGGCCGCAGTAGCACTGAGTTGTAATACACTTTTCCACGACTTGTGGCACAGTAATGAAAATCAAAAACAAACGGAAGAAGTCTGGGACTAAAGTAGTAAAGAAGTTTCTTAAGCGCAAAAATTATGACTAAAGTGGTGAAGCTGTATTTTCATTTGCACTTAAATTTGTTTTGACGGTTTAAAGATATTAATTATTTAATTAGTTATTTTTTAGCACAACACAATTACATGTAAATCTATTTTTCATTAGTAATTTATCAATCCTAATCTAATCTAATCAACCTGAACTAAACCTAAGGTTAATGGGTTGAATGAATAATAATATTTGTTTATTTTTATGATTAACACATGGTTTCATATCATTTGACAAGGTTGTAAACTGTAAGTAGGATAGATATGATTATTGAATATTATTAAAATCTAGACTAAGTTTACCAATTCAGTGTTGATATTTAAGTGGGCCCCAGCGTGCCCCGAGGTAGTGGAAAAGTTGGGCCCCGAGGTCAAAATGGTTAAGAACTCCTGGCTTGGATTGTTAAGGTGTTTGTTATGTGTTAATACATTGTCCTTTTTATGTTTTCTGTTTCAGATTCATCTTAACTTGCTGCTACGAAACCCCCTGGGAGGTCTAAGCAACCTCAAAAGGCCTCTGGTGTGAGGTTGGTCCATGGGAAGCCAAACGATGAAGACATGTTTTGTGCTTCTGGCAGCACTGCTGTTGCCCACAATCCAACCATGTGAGTTATAAACAATATTTTTGCTAATCTGTTTTTATTAGATTTAAATACATGAGCTAAGAATGATAAGAATATTGTCAAATACTCCAAAACATTTTAGGGAAAAGTGTCTTTGTATTCAAGACTCATTTTTGCATTTTTACTCCCCTTGCTTTTATTGTCTCATCAATGTACATAATTTTTGACAGACGTCTACGATGTACTCAAAAGTATGGCCTGCAGCATCGGTTTCAATAACTAAACATACAGCAGCTGTCAACAATTATGATGGATTGCTCCCTAAAATACCATCAACAGTGCTCAATATGCTGCCGAGCTTAAAGCCCTGAGTATTTAAAACAGCTTTTTGTTGCATCTTATAATTCGTACCTCCAGCTACGTTCTGGAAGATTGGCAACAGGAATATTCGCCTGAGAGTACACAAGATCATTAACCGCATTATCTGTGTCTAAGCATACATGAATCCTCATGAGCACAACACTTAAGTGTCTCATGTTGAGTATTCTGGAGGTTTCTGCAGCAGTTTTGACTGGCAGCCCACAATCGGTCCCAAAATTTGGCTGGAGGATTGAACGGCAAAACCCCAATTTAAAGATGCAGTCTGTGGGGATGGAGTAGCGACTACGCATAACCATAATTCAGTTTTAGCGTATGAAAGCCTAATAATAAACATTCAGCATGGACACAAGGAAGTAGTGGCACAGACGGGGGAACTCGGATATAAACGACGGAAACATATTCCTGAATCCCAATTTTCGACCTTACCACTTGTTTTAGCCTTTAACCCTTGGTTTTGCGCATTCATGTTGAGCAAGTGGTGTTCTGATTATCCTTTAAGGTTAAGGGAAGTGAAAGCACATAAATGTAAGTACTTATAAGCATTCTTGATTCCAGGTGTTGCACTCGTGTTTTATCATGTATTTCATCCTTGGCTAGTTAACATAAATATGGCCATGTTTTGAATGTTGTTAATCATTTTAAAGTACCAATGATTGTCACACACACAGTAGGTGTGGTGAAATTAATAATAATAATGCGGCTGTTGTAAGTAAACTAGGATGTCAGACGAGCAGCAAATGGACTTCATTGGAATTTACTACATTTCATTGATTATGAGACAGCAAAGCCTACTTTTAACATTTATATTAACCATATTTACAATGTTGTTGTTTTTTATTTTATTTTAAAATTGCTTGTCATTAAAGCCAGCTCATGCTGTTGACGTTAGTAAACTACAATATCAGACTAGCAGTGAACGGACTTCACTGCAATTTGTTAGATTTCATTAATGATTAGGCAGCTTCACAGCAGCCTTTGACACCGTCTGGCTCTGGGGCTTAATCTTGAAGCTTCACCAGCTTCTCTCGTATGTTTCCTACACACCATCCTCTTTAACCATAGCTTCAACCTATAGACAAGTGACGGACAGGCCAGCTGCCCACGACACCTTAGAAATGGAGTCCCCCAAGATTCGGTACTGGCCCCCACGCTCTTTAACCTATACATCAGTGACCTGCACTACAAGGCATCAAGGCAGTATGGATACACTGATGATCTTGCACTTTTACACTCGGACAGAAGCTGGACGACAGTAGAGGAGACACTGACCTCAGACCTGGCGCATATAGCTGTATAATCTGAAGACTTAGAATGTAAAACTGAGCATTGCAAAACAAATCCACGGCCATCCACCTCAACCTCAAGGAGACCCGCTGTCACTTCGCAGTTAACCCCAATAGGTCACCACTGCCGTACAACCCAACACCTACATACCTTGGAGTGACACGTGACAGGCAGCTAATGTACAAACAATATGTTGAGTTGCAGCGTGCCCAAGTGTCCTCTAGGAATAACCTCCTACGTTGACTAGCAGGATCTTCATGGAGAGCAAGTCCCTCCTCCTTGAGAACTGGCGCCCTCGGTCTGCTGTATAGTCCTGATTAATACACATCTCATGTCTGGTGCCGCAGCGTACACACAAATGAATTAGATGCCACCCTTATTGAGACCCTGAGGATTTTAACTGGCTGCTTGAAATCAACTCAACAGATTTTTTGCAGTATTTTCTGGTATTGCACGAGCTGCCTTTACGTAGGGAAAACCACACACACAGGCTTGTGGGCAAGGCTTGGCAAGACCCGAACCATACCTGACACAAACTTACAGTATATTGGCTCCCTAAGAATTTGGTCGCCAACGCCTGCCTTCCCGCTACCCATTCTTTCGCCACTTAAAGAGCCGTGTTGGTTCCAACTTTAGAATGCTCCAAGCATGTAGAACCAGCTGGCCACCAGGTGCCAATGTCCCTTGAAAGATTTGGACAACATGAACCAGCCTTGTACAGGAATTGGACGTTTCAATACCAATATGTATCGCTGGGTGCTGGGCCCCTCTGCAGCCTGCTAATATGGTGCCGTGAAACTGCCCACTAAATCATTAAGAGTGCCCCTTTGTTCCTGCACCCACTGACCTGGACCTCGAATACCCAAACACCAACACAGTGAGCTGGCTTAGATGTCTCTTACAAAAGAAGAAGAAGACAGCTAATCAAGTTTTAGAATTTACATTAGCCATGTTTAGAATGTTGTTTTTTTGTTGCAAAATTTCTCTTCATACAAACTAGCTAGTGTGACTGTCACCAATAAACTACAATGTTAGACAAGCAACAAACGGACATAACTACAATTGAATACATTTCATGAACGATTCGACAGCTAATCAGCTTTCAAAATTGACACTGGCTATGTTTAGAATGTTGTTTTTATTTTTTTTTAAATGCTTGTCGTGAAGACCAAGCTTAACGCAGCTACTGTACTTATTGTAGCTTCTGAATACAGTAACATTCGCTTTTTATAGCTTATTTATCTATCTGTTACCTGTGATGTTGTGTAGTATATTACTGCCTACATCACAGCCACCAAGTGGCTAAGAGGATGACCTAGTGGCGTCTCATTTCTTACAGTGTTTTCTAAAGTCTTGGCCCTCGGTTTTAAAGAGTGAGGGCTTTAAGTAAGACAAAGGGGTAAGGTTTAAGGAGGAGAATTCGGATTGAGCCTCTCGAGTATCCTCCTGGGGTGTATGTAAGGCTTGGAAAGCAGACTAATTGCAGATTGCGTACCTCTGCCTTGCTGCTTTGTCCCCAGTCACAAAACCAAGATGTCTGAAACAAATGGCAGAGAACAGGTAATGCCAGGAACTAACCAAAACAAGAATTGTTTAGGACGCAGAACATAAGATTTTGCTTTTAAAACTAAGATCGAAAGAGGCACGAAGATTAATATTAACTCCACACTTGCTCGGCCTTGGCTACCTATTTGAAGTGAACTTTGCATTGACTAAAGACTCCTCTCTGAGCTGCCACCTTAACGTGGTAGAGGAGTTTGCGTGTCCCAATGATCCTAGGAGCTATGTTGTCCGGGGGCTTTATGCCCCCTGGTAGGGTCTCCCAAGACAAACTGGTCCTAGGTGAGGGATCAGACAAAGAGCAGCTCGAAGACCTCTATGAAGAAAACAAGCAAGGAACCCAGATTTCCCTTGCCCGGACGCGGGTCACCGGGGCCCCCCTCTGGAGCCAGGCCCGGAGGTGGGGCACGATGGCGAGCGCCTGGTGGCCGGGCCTGTCCCCATGGGGCCCGGCCGGGCACAGCCCGAAGAGGCAACGTGGGTCCCCCCTCCAATGGGCTCACCACCCATAGCAGGGGTCATAGAGGTCGGGTGCGATGTGAGCTGGGCGGCAGCCGAGGGCAGGGCACTTGGCGGTCCGATCCTCGGCTACAGAAGCTAGCTCTTGGGACGTGGAACGTCACCTCGCTGGGGGGGAAGGAGCCTGAGCTAGTGCGCGAGGTGGAGAAGTTCCGGCTAGATATAGTCGGACTCACTTCGACGCACAGCAAGGGCTCTGGAACCAGTTCTCTCGAGAGGGGCTGGACTCTCTTCCACTCTGGCGTTGCCGGCAGTGAGAGGCGACGGGCTGGGGTGGCAATTCTTGTTGCCCCCCGGCTCAGAGCCTGTACGTTGGAGTTCAACCCGGTGGACGAGAGGGTAGCTTCCCTCCGCCTTCGGGTGGGGGAACGGGTCCTGACTGTGGTTTGCGCTTACGCGCCAAACGGCAGCTCAGAGTACCCACCCTTTTTGGATTCACTCGAGGGAGTACTGGAGAGTGCTCCCCCGGGTGATTCCCTCGTTCTACTGGGGGACTTCAACGCTCATGTTGGCAGCGACAGTAAACCTGGAGAGGTGTGATTGGGAAGAATGGCCGCCCGGATCTGAACCCGAGTGGTGTTCTGTTATTGGACTTTTGTGCTCGTCACAGATTGTCGATAACAAACACCATGTTCAAACATAAGGGTGTCCATATGTGCACTTGGCACCAGGACACCCTAGGCCGCAGTTCCATGATCGACTTTGTAGTTGTGTCATCAGATTTGCGGTCTCATGTTTTGGACACTCGGGTGAAGAGAGGGGCGGAGCTTTCTACCGATCACCACCTGGTGGTGAGTTGGCTGCGATGGTGGGGGAGGATGCTGGACAGACCTGGCAGGCCCAAACGCATTGTGAGGGTTTGCTGGGAACGCCTGGCAGAGTCTCCTGTCAGAGAGAGTTTCAATTCCCACCTCCGGAAGAACTTTGAAAATGTCACGAGGGAGGCGCAAAGGGAGGACATTGAGTCCGAGTGGACGATGTTCCGTGCCTCTGTTGTCGAGGCGGCCGATTGGAGCTGTGGCCGCAAGGTGGTTGGTGCCTGTCGTGGCGGTAATCCTACAACCCGTTGGTGGACGCCGGCGGTGAGGGATGCCGTCAGGCTGAAGAAAGAGTCCTATCGGGTTCTTTTGGCTCATGGGACTCCTGAGGCAGCAGACAGGTACCGACAGGCCAAGCGGTGTGCGGCTTCAGCGGTCGCGGAGGCAAAAACTCGGACATGGGAGGAGTTCGGGGAGGCCATGGAAAAAGACTTCCGGACGGCTTCGAAGCAATTCTGGACCACCATCCGCCGCCTCAGGAAGGGGAAGCAGTGCACTGTCAACACCGTGTATGGTGGGGATGGTGCTCTGCTGACCTCGACTGCGGATGTTGTGGATCGGTGGAGAGAATACTTCGAAGACCTCCTCAATCCTACCAGCACGTCTTCCTATGAGGAAGCAGGGCCTGGGGAATCTGTGGTGGGCTCTCCTATTTCTGGGGCTGAGGTTGCCGAGGTAGTTAAAAAGCTCCTCTGTGGCAAGGCCCCGGGGGTGGATGAGATCCGCCCGGAGTTCCTTAAGGCTCTGGATGTTGTGGGGCTGTCTTGGTTGACAAGACTCTGCAACATCGCGTGGACATCGGGGGCGGTACCTCTGGATTGGCAGACCGGGGTGGTGGTTCCTCTCTTTAAGAAGGGGAACCGGAGAGTGTGTTCCAACTATCGTGGGATCACACTCCTCAGCCTTCCCGGTAAGGTCTATTCAGGTGTACTGGAGAGGAGGCTACGCCGGATACTCGAACCTCGGATTCAGGAGGAACAGTGTGGTTTTCGTCCTGGTCGTGGAACTGTGGACCAGCTCTATACTCTCGGCAGGGTCCTTGAGGGTGCATGGGAGTTTGCCCAACCAGTCTACATGTGCTTTGTGGACTTGGAGAAGGCATTCGACCGTGTACCCCGGGAAGTCCTGTGGGGAGTGCTCAGAGAGTATGGGGTAACGAACTGTCTTATTGTGGCAGTTCGCTCCCTGTATAATCAGTGTCAGAGCTTGGTCCGCATTGCCGTCAGTAAGTCAGACACGTTTCCAGTGAGCGTTGGACTCCGCCAAAGCTGCCCTTTGTCACCGATTCTGTTCATAACCTTTATGGACAGAATTTCTAGGCGCAGTCAGGGCGTTGAGGGTATCTGGTTTGGTGGCTGCAGGATTAGGTCTCTGCTATTTGCAGATGATGTGGTCCTGATGGCTTCCTCCGGCCAAGATCTTCAGCTCTCACTGGATCGGTTCACAGCCGAGTGTGAAGCGACTGGGATGGGAATCAGCACCTCCAAGTCCGAGTCCATGGTTCTCTCCCGGAAAAGGGTGGAGTGCCATCTCCGGGTTGGGGAGGAGATCTTGCCCCAAGTGGAGGAGTTCAAGTACCTCGGAGTCTTGTTCACGAGTGGGGGAAGAGTGGATCGTGAGATCGACAGGCGGATCGGTGCGGCGTCTTCAGTAATGCGGACGCTGTATCGATCCGTTGTGGTGAAGAAGTAGCTGAGCCGGAAGGCAAAGCTCTCGATATACCGGTCGATCTACGTTCCCATCCTCACCTATGGTCATGAGCTTTGGGTCATGACCGAAAGGACCAGATCACGGGTACAAGCGGCCGAAATGAGTTTCTTCCGCCGAGTGGCGGGGCTCTCCCTTAGAGATAGGGTGAGAAGCTCTGTCATTCGGGGGGAGCTCAAAGTAAAGCCGCTGCTCCTCCACATCGAGAGGAGCCAGATGAGGTGGTTCGGGCATCTGGTCAGGATGCCACCCGAACGCCTCCCTAGGAAGGTGTTTCGGGCACGTCCGACCGGTAGGAGGCCACGGGGAAGACCCAGGACACGCTGGGAAGACTATCTCTCCCGGCTGGCCTGGGAACGCCTCGGGATCCCCCGGGAGGGGCTGGACGAAGTGGCTGGGGAGAGGGAAGTCTGGGCTTCCCTGCTTAAGCTGCTGCCCTCGCGACCAGACCTCGGATAAGCGGAAGAAGATGGATGGATGGATGGATGGATGGATGGAAGACAAAATGCTTTTATTGTGTTAAAAAATGTATTTGCAATAAATGCTGATGAAACCATTTTTAATAAGTTATTAACAATCATGCGGACAAAAGCGGTTGGTTGAATTTTTTCACATGCTGCTATAAAATGTATTAGTATTTAAGTATAACTATCATTACATTTATTTCCTCCCGATACATGTAAACTTTTACCCCCTTCCATTCCACACAACTCCGTACTCAAACAAATCTCCCAATCCTTTGCCATCTCATCAGTGAGCATGCACATTAACCACAATATATATACATGTACAGCTTTATATGAAGAAATACTGGGCTTAAAACAGGTGCATGCTGAGGCTCCCAAATCAAGTTTTTAATAAACGCAACATCACCTTGATTCAGAATTGTCAATCTGAATAAGGTCCCAAATGGCATTATTCAGGACCAATCCCAATACACCCCCTCGCCCTACTTTTTAACCCTATCCTTACATTTTGCACATTCCCGTGAAGGTAGTGGTGTCCCAAAGACTCTTTGCATGTAGGGCTAGTGGGCATAACAAGGAGTAGGGGGTATGAATCAAGCACTTCAGAGTGACGCATTTCAGATGTTGACTTGCTTAGGTAGGGCCAGAGAAAAAAGGCACAATTTCTGCAGAAGTTACATACCGGTAATATATTACATGTTAGTTTGGAACGTTAGTTTGTAATGTTAGCCAGCTAGCCACACTAGCTAACATTAGGCTAAAATACTAAATAATAATACTGAAGCACTAAAACTTTAAAGCTTGCGAATTTAAAAAACATCAACGTTACATACCTTAAAAAAATTCACAAGACACAACAGTCGTAGATGGCGGCTTCTTCTCCGTGTAGTTCTTCATTTATTCATTAACCCAAGCATGATGAATGTAAAAAAAAAAAAATCTCAGCAGTTAACTTTATTGCTGTCGGGTGTGTTGTGTAATGGTGGGACTATATGGTTGTACGGTACACCGCTACTAATAAAGTACTGTGATAGTAGTGAATTAAAAAAGTTACTACTGCCTTTGGAAAACATCCGAAGTTATTTTTCATCCACATGTGCTGCCATGCAGCGTTAACGTGACTGAGCCGAGGTGCGGCGCATTCGTGTGTCAAAAGGCACATAGAATCAGATAAATTGTCCAAAGGAATAATGACAAAAAAAACGGCAATACTACTGGGTAATAAAAAGGGTGCGTGAAAAGAAATATGAAAGTATTTGAGCTTCAGAACAATCAAAGATGACTCTTCAAACCTGAAAGTGCCGCGCTGCAAGCTCTGCTTTAAAACATGCCTCGCCAATTGTGTCAATACAGCATTACCACCGTTTGTTTCAAATTTAGGTTTGAATAACAAACAACCAGACCTACACACGGATTTTAAAGCGTGGCGGGTAATATAGTTAACAGCTTCCCCGGTGCACATATATAGTAGATACGAGACACGCATACAGCTGGTTGGCTTGTTGAAAATGATTAGTGCAGTCCAAACCGCCCACGAAATGTAAAATAATGCAATGACTTGACTGAATTTTGTAACAAATTTGAAATTTGTGTTTTATCTTTAACAATATGTGTTTTACTTGCTACTTGTTTTATCTGTGTACTTTTAGCCTGGTTTTTAGTGTTATTGTGTTATTGTTTTGGTCTCAAAGCACAGATCAAAATTGGCAACCATAAATCATAAAGCATTTAATACAATGTCAGTAAAGCTTTATATTCTAATTTAAACTAACTCTAGATTATGGCAGGCTTTATCTAATATGTAAAATAATTGTAGACTGTTCTTTGAGTGCAATAAGAAAAGCCTATGTGTTTAATGTACCTTTTAATTTGAATTCCAAACACATGTTTAATCATAAGCTTTATTATAAATGTTCTGTTAAAATGAAGCCAATAGTGCCATTTTTTGTGGTCCCCTTTATTTTGAAACTTATCAAGAAGTATTGAAATACATAACGATATACATTTGGGTAACAACATATTGGTGTCGGTACAACTGGACGTATGTGCAAACGTAACTGTATAGTCGCTTACGTGCCCGTAGCAAGCGGTATCCCAATTCCTCGGGAAGATTACTAAGCTCTACCCTTTTTGACTTTATATTGAGGGTGTAGTGGTTGTGGGTGAGGGCTAGTGGTAGTGAGTGAGGGCTAGTGGTAGTGAGTTAGGGGGTGTACTAGGATTGGGCCTTACTCGTGCTGCAACTAACAACTATTGTGACAGTTAATTAGTCAGTGACTCTCTTAGGAATTAGTCAATTAATTGAATTATGAAGCACACACAGATGACCTTCATTCATTCTTCCATTTTCTTCCACTTATCGGGGGTTGGTTCGCAGGGGAAGCGGCCTAAGCAGAGAAGTCCAGACTTCCCTCTCCCCGGCCACACCGTCCAGCTCCTTACGGGGAATCTTGAGGCGTTCCCAGGTTAGCTGGGAGACATCGTCTGTCCAACGTCCCCAAGGCCTCGTCCTGGTCGGACGTACCCTGAACATCTCCCCGGGGAGCATCCTGACCAGATGCTTGGGCCACCTCATTTGACTCTCATTTGTAGGAGCAAGGCTTTACTCGGAGCTCCTACCGAACGACAGCGCTTCTCACCCTATCGCTAAGGGAGAGCCCGGGCACCCTATAAAGGAAACTCATTACGGCCGCTTGTACCTGCGATCTTGTCCTTTGGGTCACAAAACAAAGCTCATTGACATAGGTGAGAGTGGGAATGTATATCGACAGGGTCACTAATTGGGCTGGATCACTGCAGAAGCCGCTCCAATCCACCTGTCGATATCACAAACCACTCTTCCTCACTCATGAACAAGAAACCCAAGGTACTTAAATTCTTCCACATGGGGCAAGATCTCGTCTTCAACCCGGAGGTGGCACTCCACACTTTTCTGGGACAGAACCATGAACTCAGACTTGAAGATGCTGATTCTCATCCGAGTGGCTTTATTCAGAAATATTTATACACTCTAACTTTGCTGCTTATCAGACTGTTACAAAAATAATAATAACAATTAAACCTTTCTCAATTAAAAAGCAAGGGCAAGCAAGGGGTTTAAAAAAAAACGTGTTTTTGTATGTAAACAAAGAGGAGTCAAATAGTAACAATATTAACAAATGACAAAACACCAAACAGTATATTTTCTTGCAGCCAGAGTATTGTTTAAGAGCCATATCTCTGATCCATTAAGTAGGATAAGAACTGCTGCCCAGTTGTAAATCTGGAGCTTTGTTTTCTGTTAGATGGTGCGATTCTACCAGAGTGGTTTCCAGAGTGATTGCAGAGCTGATGCTTTCAGGGCTCTTTGCAGACCATCTTTGGTTTTAGGTCCATGTTGTCTGTCATTGTAAAGCACAGCTACACAAAACATTTTACAAGCTTAGATGATATCTGTCTATTACCTGACACCTTTAATGTCAGCTACTTCTCTTAGTTTTTAATGACTATTTTCTGCTGGATCTACTCTCTATTTTATGCTGCTGCTGTCACATACTGTATACTGTAATATTGTACATGGTAATTGTTATATATTGTATATATGTTATAGATATAATATAATATATCTGTATATATAATATACTGTACAGATGTTATGTATATATTTGTATATATTTATATATATGTTATATTTTATATTGTTATATTTCGTCTATTTATACCTGCATTGTCCTTTCCATCCTTACACTTTCCATCATTGTAACTGAGCTACTGTGTTGAACAATTTCCCTTGTGGATCATTAAAGTTTGTCTAAGTCTAAGTCTAATTTAACACTATCATTGTCAAACTGAAGAGATGGTGGATCGGAGTCGTCGTCGACATGCGGGAATTTAGTCTTTGTTTAGTTCTCTTGAAGGTCAAGCTTATCTGCCTCTTTCCTTTACATGGCCTGAGTATCTCTCAGCTGTCTGTAGGATGTGCTGAGCAGAATGGTATCTGCATCATACTCAAGATCAGTCCGATGGTTGCTTCCAAAGGACACTCCAGGACCCGCGTCAGATGGTCAATGATGCAGTTGAAAAGATCTGGAGCAGCAATGCAGCCTTGGTGAATGCAACTGGAGATGGGGAACCAGTCAGGATCTGTATCATTGCCACAAACACAGCTCTGCGTGTTGCTGTACAGCAACTTAAACAGGGCAACGATCTTGGATAGAGCCGTAATGCTCTGAGCTCATTTTTAAAGTTGGCTGGTAAAGTTCACCAGCCAAGTAAATAGTCTGCTCACTCATTATGTACAGTGTCCAGATATTTCCATACTTTCACATGGTTAATGTCTCCTCTTTTGAAATACTTGTCCTTCTTGATGAAATTCATGAACAAATGTAGGAACATATGATATTCATAAACAATAAAGGTCTGAGGACAGACCTTTGTAGAACTCCTTGACGTGTCACACTACTTTACCAAAAACACCATATTTATACAACCCCTGGCAAAAATGATGGCGTCACCAGACTTGGATGGTGTTCATTAAGTTGTTTAATTTTGTAGAAAAAAAAAATGATAACAAATGGTAAATGTGTTGTACTTGTATAGCGCTTTTCTACCTTTTTTTAAGGAACTCAAAGCACGTTGACACTATTTCCACATTCACCCAATCACACACACATTCACACACTGATGGCGGGAGCTGCCATGCAAGGCGCTAACCAGGACCCATCAGGAGCAAGGGTGAAGTGTCTTGCTATAGGACACAACGGACGTGACTAGGATGGTGGAAGGTGGGGATTGAACCAGTAACCCTCAGATTGCTGGCACGGCCACTCTCCCAACTTCGCCACGCCGTCCCCAACAGACATGACCTAAAACTGTAGTAATTTCAAATGTCACAATTCTGGCTTTAAGAAACACTAAAATAAATCATGTTATAAAATGTGGTTGTCAGTCATTTTTAGATCAAGCGGTGTTAAAATTATGGAAAAACGCAATTCTGAGAAACACATGGAATTACGAAACACAAAATAACACTAGAACATACCACTTGTACTTTGTTACATAACCTCTGGCTTTTATAATATGCAGTCTCTGAGGCATGGACTTAAGGAGTGATAAACAGTACTCTTTATCAATCTTGCTCCAACTTTCTCTGATTACTGTTGTCACATCAGAGTGGCAGGTTGGAGTTGTGTCATGGACCATGTTCTTCTATTTCTACCATCAATTTTTAGTTGGATT
Organism: Nerophis lumbriciformis; assembly: GCF_033978685.3. NCBI lineage: Eukaryota > Metazoa > Chordata > Actinopteri > Syngnathiformes > Syngnathidae > Nerophis > Nerophis lumbriciformis. The sequence continues at coordinate 19,852,211 of NC_084553.2, read as the reverse complement.
GAGAATTCCAGGCCATGACATTAACCTCATATATCTTTCTTTGAGGAACGTTTTTAAAGTTTTTGCTCTATGGTAACATGCACCATCATCTTGAAAGTTGTGTCATCATCCCCAAACATCCTTTTGATTCATGGGATAAGAAAAGTCTCCAAAATGACAACGTAAACTTTATTAAAGATGTAATGGCAGCCTTCTCCCCACTGCCATTACCTGGGGGGCAGCCCTATATCATCAATTACTGAAAATGTGCTTGTTTTCTTCAGGCAGTCATCTTCATACATCTCATTGGAGCGGCACCAAACAAAAGTTCACCTCCCCCAATGCAGATTTGCGATTTAACACTAAATGTGACTTTTATCCAGTCATCCATAGTCCATGATTGCTATTCCATAGCCCATTATAACCTTGTTTTTTATGTTAAGGTGTTAATGACGGCTTTCGTTGACTTTTCTGTATTTAAATCCCCATTTCCTTTGGATGGTTTCTTACAGTTCTTTTACAGACAGTGTATGGCCTTTGTTCTTTATTTGTTTTGCTGTGCTTTTTCTGTTTTCAAGACATACCGCTTTAAGTTTCTGTCTTGATACTGATGTTTTCCTTGGTCTACCAGTATGTATGCATTTTACAAATTTTCCATGCTGTTTGTACTTTGTCCAGATTTTAGACACAGCTGACTAAAAATCAACATATTTTGCAATGTTGCGTGATGATTTACCTTGTTGAAGAAGTTTGATAATCCTCTCATTTCTTTCAATTAACATCTCATGTTGGAGCCATGATTCATGTTAATCCATCTGGTGCAACAGCTCTCCAAGTTGGAACACTCCTTTTTATTTGCAGACTAATCTGCAGATTTATTCTGATGCTGGTGTTAGCTTTGAAAATGCAAATTTACAGTATGATTACATACTTTTTTCTTCAGAAATGAGGGACTCCATAATTTTTTCACTCTGCCTGATCTAAATGACATTTTCCTGACCACAATTTATATTCTTTATTTTTGTTTTTGTTTTTTTAAAGCCAGAAAGTTTTGTGTCATGTCTGTTATTTTTTTCTACAAAATCTAACAACTGAATGCACATCCTCCAAGCCTGGTAATTTCCATAATTGTTGCCACGGGTTGTATTGTGCTTTTGAGACAATTAAAGACGCTGAATGCTTACAGGTCCTTTAAAGCTAAAAAATACAATTAAATAGATGTGATCAAGCAAAGTCTGTAAAATAAAGGAAGCCATTGCTATTAAATCCACTGTAATTATTTTTTCTTTGTCAAATATACTTAACTATAACAACTTTCTGTCATGTCAGATAACAACACAAACAAGCACAAAACTATTGAAATCAAATATATTTGAGTTGAGTATAATTAAGCTTATCTATGTCGAAAATGTTCCAAACAGTGTGCCATTCAGATTTGTACTTGTTTTGTAGTCTTTATTTATATCAGATTGTTGGTCCTTTGTCAGTCTGACAGTCTCCAGCCCGCTTCATTTATTTGTCGCTTTGTAATTCTTTTTATCACTCGTGTATTTTCTTTTAACAAAAAAAAAAATCTGTGCTGTTTTCAGTGTGTCCTGACAAAGAGCCAGGACTAAAGCCATGGATGCCTGGACATAGTGAACATCATCGTGTAGTCATCGGTTACGGCAGGAAGGTACTCCTCACGACTTCCGCTACCGTCCACTCCATTGAGATAAAAAACGGAGGTAAGAAAAAACAGCCAGTATTCTTTTTTCAAGCCCTGTTGTGTTCGATCAGAGCTCCAAAGTCATACTATTTTGAATATGCAACATTTATTGGCTTCTTGATGTCCAAGGATACTTGCTAATAAGATTGAAGTGCTAAATCTGCATTATTTTCTGTGCCCGTGTCAATCTGTTATTTGACAATGACAATGGTCCCTTGGTAAGTACACAAAATATTAATCTGCATCACCGCTGCCCACACAAATACAAATTGAAAGATGCTTGAACAATTTTCATATTATTAACCTTTTTTTAAATGGTTAATATAACAGTATAATTCCAGTTTACATTAAACACACTTTTGTGTGGTCTATATGACAGGTAATGGTGGTGAATTGGTCAAAGTGTTGCATAGATTTTGCTCGACAGACCATCTCCAAGCCACTTGCTGACTCTTTTGAAAACACGTCTTTTTGGGGACTCTTTTTAATTGCATATGAACTCCTGCATTCCTGTGATGCGTTCCAGTTACCTCGGAAGTTGGAAGTCTGAGTTGAAAATGACGTCACAGCCGAGTTATGAGAATTCCAGTTGCGATGCTAATAACGTATATTATAGAAGTGGATATCATTGTTTACATCCAGAGCAGCCATCTTTAAAACGAACTCAGGGGGTGGTGAAAATGGTCTGACTTTCCGAGTGGGAAATCCGACCTCGAGGAGCATGCCCGTTGAAATTTCAACTAGAAACGCGGATATTCCAACATTGCACTATAAATGGAACGCACCCCATCACTATCCCTCCCCAGCCTTTCCCGTCATCCATTTTTGTAGTTTCAAAGGTACACCTCTTCTTATGTACTGAAAAATATAATTAATTACAATAACAAGCTACTATTTATTAGAAAAGGCAACAGTGGAGACTTTTACAGCAGCGTCCAACCCTACATGAACGAGCCTATGTCTTACCCAGAGCGAGAGGAAAGCGAAGAAGTTGAAACCAAGGCTTGAAATTAAAGCATGTCAAAGGTTAGTTTATTAGCTTTCTCTTTTAACACCTTTCAGGGCTATAAAGCCAAAAGGATACAGGCTAGGTGTTATTAGAATCTCTGTCTCCCTATTTGAAAAGACGATGTACTGTACATTCATGTATGAATAAAGCATTAAACCTTGCCTGGTTCTACTCTATCTAATTGTAGTCTGGTTAAGTTACATGCTAAGGTATCAGGTACAAGTTCATACAACTTATAGCTTCATTGTCTCTACTCTTGCCATAAATTGTAGGAATCTTCTATACGATTAAAATCCTTCTGTTCTTAAACATATATATATATATATATATATATATATATATATATATATATATATATATATATATATATATATATATATATATCCATCCATCCATCCATCTTCTTCCGCTTATCCGAGGTCGGGTCGCGGGGGCAGCAGCTTAAGCAGGGAAGCCCAGACTTCCCTCTCCCCAGCCACTTCGTCCAGCTCCTCCCGGGGGATCCCGAAGCGTTCCCAGGCCAGCCGGGAGACATAGTCTTCCCAGCGTGTCCTGGGTCTTCCCCGTGGCCTCCTACCGGTTGGACGTGCCCGAAACACCTTCCTAGGGAGGCGTTCGGGTGGCATCCTGACCAGATGCCTGAACCACCTCATTTGGCTCCTCTCGATGTGGAGGAGCAGCGGCTTTACTTTGAGCTCCCCCCGAATGACAGAGCTTCTCACCCTATCTCTAAGGGAGAGCCCCGCCACTCGGCGGAGGAAACTCATTTCGGCCGCTTGTACCCATGATCTTGTCCTTTCGGTCATGACCCAAAGCTCATGACCATAGGTGAGGATGGGAACGTAGATCGACCGGTAAATCGAGAGATTTGCTTTCCGGCTCAGCTCCTTCTTCACCACAACGGATCGATACAGCGTCCGCATTACTGAAGACGCCGCACCGATCCGCCTGTCGATATCACGATCCACTCTTCCCCCACTCGTGAACAAGACTCCGAGGTACTTGAACTCCTCCACTTGGGGCAAGATCTCCTCCCCAACCCGGAGATGGCACTCCACCCTTTTCCGGGAGAGAACCATGGACTCGGACTTGGAGGTGCTGATTCCCATCCCAGTCGCTTCACACTCGGCTGCGAACCGATCCAGTGAGAGCTGAAGATCTTGGCCGGAGGAAGCCATCAGGACCACATCATCTGCAAATAGCAGAGACCTAATCCTGCAGCCACCAAACCAGATACCCTCAACGCCCTGACTGCGCCTAGAAATTCTGTCCATAAAGGTTATGAACAGAATCGGTGACAAAGGGTAGCCTTGGCGGAGTCCAACCCTCACTGGAAACGTGTCCGACTTACTGCCGGCAATGCGGACCAAGCTCTGACACTGATTATACAGGGAGCGAACTGCCACAATAAGACAGTCCGTTACCCCATATTCTCTGAGCACTCCCCACAGGACTTCCCGGGGTACACGGTCAAATGCCTTCTCCAAGTAAGTGTATATATATATATATATATATATATATATATATTAGAGATGTCCGATAATATCGGCCTGCCGATAAATGCGTTAAAATGTAATATCGGAAATTATCGGTATCGTTTTTTTTATTATCGGTATCGGTTTATTTATTTTTTTTTTTTTTTATTAAATCAACATAAAAAACACAAGATACACTTATAATTAGTGCACCAACCCAAAAAACCTCCCTCCCCCATTTACACTCATTCACACTCATTCACACACAAAGGTTGTTTCTTTCTGTTATTAATATTCTGGTTCCTACATTATATATCAATATATATCAATACAGTCTGCAAGGGATACAGTCCGTAAGCACACATGATTGTGAGTGCTGCTGGTCCACTAATAGTGCTAACCTTTAACAGTTCATTTTACTAATTTTCATTAATTACTAGTTTCTATGTAACTGTTTTTATATTGTTTTACTTTATTTTTTATTCAAGAAAATGTTTTTAATTTATTTATCTTATTTTATTAATTTTTTTAAAAAGTACCTTATCTTCACCATACCTGGTTTTCCAAATTAGGCATAATAATGTGTTAATTCCACGATTGCATATATCGTTTGATATTGGTATCGGTTGATATCGGTATCGGTAATTAAAGAGTTCGGACGATATCGGAATATCGGATATCGACAAAAAGCCATTATCGGACATCCCTAATATATATATATATATATATATATATATATATATATATATATATATATATATATATATATATATATATATATATATATATATATATATATATATGCAGTATATATATATATATATATATATATATATATTATGTATATATATATATATATATATATATATATATATATATATATATTAGGGTTGTCAAAGTTAACACGATATTAACGCCTTAACTATAAATTTCAATAATGGCACACTTTTTTTTTAACGGCCGATTAACGCGAACACTTCCTTTTTGACCCTTGAGCCGTGCCGTAGCGGATTTACTTGGCTGCAGTTCACTTGCTACTGATGAGCCACAAGCGAGCAGAAATGGACAAAGAAAAGGCTACCTTATGGAAATATCAGGTTCAAAGCGATGGCAAGTTGTTCTCCCGACAAGAAAGGAAAAATTATCAAGCTCAGCAGTAGAAAAATGAGCAGATGACTAGAGGGATGCATAGAAATTCTTGAATATATTATTGATCTCAAGAAAACTATACCTGAATCGGATTTAATCTGCGGAATATAATGGGATGCTGATATTTGGCGTAGTTGATGAGCTAATACTTTACCATCTTTATCGTCATGTTCATAGAACTGAGATCTTGAACGGAGCATTGTTTCAGTAGCACGGTCTGTTGCAAGGACATCAAGTTCTGCCTGTAAAGAGAGCCTTTCTTTATAAGTGTTTGCATTTTGAGAGGTAGAGTACAAGTTGTCTAACAGAGCAATGCGTTGTGTCAAACTTGTGACTGTATTACTTTTGAGTTTGAGTTCAAATATTTAACAGCCAAACTAATTCCTACTTCTTATTCATAACACTAAATCCCATGGATTTGAACAATTCAGACTACTTTCACAAATCTTAATCAATTTAAACCATTCCAACCCCAAAACATAAATTTAATTCACAACATCCAGTTTATTTATTTTCCATGTTTCAAAATCTCAGAAGTCCTAGAGTTCCACATTTTCTAACTGCAAATTTGCTTTGAAAGGAAGAACATTTCTTCACATATCTCAACATGTTTAAAACCATTCCAGCATCAAAATATTCAGACTAACAATTTTCCACACCCCAGCAATTCTCACTTCCTATAATTTCATATTTTCAGTACTTTTTCCATACTTTTTTTTACTTTTCCCATACTACCTTATTTTCCGTACTTTTGCCGTAATTCCATATTTTCTGTACTGTAATCCTAATTCAGTATTTTCCAAATTTTTCATGTAATTGTAAGATTTTCCGTACTTTCCCATGATTTCGTATTTTCCGTACTTTTACTGTGATTCTATAGTTTCCTTATTTTCCGTACTTTAAAGTAATCCCATATTTTCCGCACTTTTCACGCAATCCCATAGTTTTCAAACTTTTTTTGTGAAATCAAATATTTCCCGTACTTTTCCCATAATTTCATCCATCCATCCATTTTCTACCGCTTATTCCCTTTGGGGTCGCTGGAGCCTATCTCAGCTACAATCGGGCGGAAGGCGGGGTACACCCTGGACAAGTCGCCACCTCATCGCAGGGCCAACACAGATAGACAGACAACATTCACACTCACATTCACACACTAGGGCCAATTTAGTGTTGCCAATCAACTTATCCCCAGGTGCATGTCTTTGGAGGTGGGAGGAAGCCGGAGTACCCGGAGGGAACCCACGCAGTCACGGGGAGGACATGCAAACTCCACACAGAAAGATCCCGAGCCCGGGATTGAACCCAAGACTACTCAGGACCTTCATATTGTGAGGCAGATGCACTAACCCCTCTTCCACCGTGCTGCCCCATAATTTCATATTTCCTGTAATTCCATATTTTCCCAATTTTTTCGGTAATACCATCTAATCTCTACTTTTACCGCAATTCCATATTTTCCGTACTTTTTACATATTTCCAATCTTTCTGTAATTCCATGTTTTCCTTATTTTTTTCTCTATTTCCATACTTTTTGTAGTTTTCCTGTTATTCCATATAGTCTTTACTTCTTTTTTTTGATTCCCTACTTTCCGTACTTTCCCATGATTCCATATTTTTTGTACAGCATTTAAATTGAGCTCAATTCCTTCACAGATTGCCTTTGCCTATTAGGATCCTTTTTTAAATTAAATATTTAACCTGTTTCTATTTCTGTGTGACCCCAGTTCTCTTAAATAATGATTAATGTTCAATTTTATTATATTTCCTGGGATAAAAATGGGCGGTTGGCCGCACTTTGGCCCGGCCTCTGCAGTATCTACCAAGTCCTGTCGCCCTACATTCAATCCCCCTTGGACAAACATGGCCATGCATGACAGGCAATCTTCATGAGTCTTGTCCCTGAGTCTCTGCTGTCTTTCGTACAAAAGCAGATTAGTTGTCTCAGAAGCATCCTTGTTTCTCCTCAGATTATTTCAAAGGCTTTTCTGCTTGATCTTTCAAAGTAAAAATTTGTGCTATAATGTCATGGAATGTGGAAAACGCGAAGGCTTTTTTCTGGCGATTAAAGAGTCTAATGTGGCGAAAGGAAGACCTGAGACACGAAGGGAGTAGACCGCCTGTGGTAAAAGCCATAAAAGGTAGGAAGACAGGATGTCTCTGAAAGCACCGGAGCATGAAAACCCTGCCAGGAGGCTTCGGCACCCTTTTTCCATTTTTTCTTTTTTTGTTTGTCTCCCACCTGTGCAGGAAAGCTGGTGATTGCTGACACCAACCGGCCCATTCTTCTTCGGACAAAACACATTCTTATTGGGAACAAAGGAGAACTGCACATTGGAAGTCCAGAATGTCCTTTCAAGGGCAACCTGACCATTTCTCTGTTTGGAAGGTAAATCTCATTAAAACAATGAAATCCAATATTTTTTTAAATGTTACCAAAGTGCGTTATGCATTGAATTTGTTTTAGGAATGTAAGGCAACACAATTCACCACAATCAACATCTAAACCCAATGTCGCCGCCCCATACACACACACCTGATATGTTTTTGTGCACTAAAAAGCTCATTATTGCATAGATTTGGTAGACACTAGCTTTTTAAAACTCATAAAATAATTAAGTTTTTGACTTTTTAAAGATTGGATTACCATTTTTGTACAAAAAAGTGCCAACAAATTCAATATAAAGTGGCCAGAATATACATTTGAATAATCATAAAATCATATAACCTTGATTATAAATCTGTCAAGTTTCACTTTTTCCCTTTTCAGTAGAGATTGTAAGATTCTAATCATATATAAATATATATATATATATATATATATATATATATATATATACACACATATATATGTATATACACATATATATGTGTATTTATATAATATGTTTATATATATATATATATATGTGTGTGTGTGTGTGTATATATATATATGTGTGTGTATGTATGTATATATATATATATATATATATATATATATATATATATATATAAATGTGTATGTATATATATATATATATATATGTATATATATATATATATATATATATATATATATATATACACAGTATGTATATATATATTACACCGTATATGTGTAATAATCATTATGATTATATGATTACATTATTTTAACACATCTACTCCCTGTCTTGACACATCTATTTCTAATTTTATTCAAGGATCTTTGAACACACCACCGTTTTGGGCAATGAGATGTAAAACTCAAACTTGTACATAACTTTCTCCTATGCTGCCACAGGTAGATTTTAGATAGTTTTACCTTTCTTCTATCACCTCCTACTTGTTTGGAAATGTTGGTTCTGTGTGTGAATGCTTAAGGGTGTTTTTTGTTGACGTGATGATGTCTATGTTGAGTGAAGTGTTTGATTGTAGGTTTGTCACTATCCACGTGGATATATTGATTATCATATCCACTTTGCGTTTTTGATAGGGAGGTGTATGTAGTTAGACATTCTTCATTTGATTCAAGCAACCTTATTTTTGAACTTCCAAAGCTATAGTCATATTTCATCTTAACATTTCTAAAGTTGTTCTTCAGACTTTGCAGAAGCTCAGGGCCCCAATGTGCTTGGGTCCCTGGTACAACATCCCCACTTACATTTCAACGCCTCTGCTCAAAGTACCTACTTTTTGCAACTTTATTGTGTTTTTATTTGTTAATAAATGTTAATCGTAAAATCTAAACAAATAAGTAACATCACATGACACAAAGCTGATAATAAATGTGCTGTCTAGTTATTACATTGTATCTTATAAATGATAAATGGGTTATACTTAAGGTACTCAAAGCGCTTTGACAGTATTTCCACATTCACCCATTCACACACACATTCACACACTGATGGCGGGAGCTGCCATGCAAGGCGCTAACCAGCAGCCATCAGGAGCAAGGGGTGAAGTGTCTTGCCCAAGGACACAACGGCCATGACTAGGATGGTAGAAGGTGGGGATTGAACCCCAGTAACCAGCAACCCTCCGATTGCTGGCACGGCCACTCTACCAACTTCGCCATGCTGTCGATTAATTATACTTCTGAGTCTCATTTGCAAGTGTTATATTGTAGACTTTGTATTCAGTTGCAATTCCATGATATTAGATAGTAGTAGTGTATAGGTGTGTAAGTGTGTTGCTGTAGTCAGGACGTAGCCCTTGTAACAACTAAATGTGCCAGTCTTATCTTTTGTTGAGTCCGACAAAAGTGTTTATACTTTAAGTATTGTACTTATTATACACCAGCTGTTTGTAGTGTGCATCTTAGTTGTAGTTCTACTACCAAACTTGGAGATGCTGAAATTTCCACCTAAAATCACTAATGCTAATCAGTGGCTTGTATATGACATATTCAATGTTAATTAGCATTGAGCTAGCGCAGACGGAAATCATTCAATACCTATAAAAGTACCAAATCTTAGCTGTAGTATGTGTTAGCTTCATCACTATTGGTCTCGCGTTTGTGCAAAAGAGGATTTGTAGCTATGTCATAATGACAAACAAACGGAGAAGTAGGCGGGGCAACGGGAAAAGGACCTGTAAAATACCTTCAAAGCTTTGGTATAGAACCAAGTATCTTTTTTTTTTTAACCGTACACTTCTCAGCCATTCTTTCATCCCCCTTTCCTCAACCAACAAAATGCACACATTTACATTTTGCACAATTGGAGGAAAATCCTGTAAACAAACTGCTATAAACTTAAAAATCCTTTATTATCCCCAACTCTCTTTATGTCTCTAGAGTAGACAGTCACAAGTGTGTGCAAGCAATTGCTAGTTTTAGTTATGTTGACAGCCGCTGATGTCAGCGTGCCAATAGAAGGATGTAGATTTAATAGGGTTCCACTGTACTACACTGTCTACTTCCTCTGTCATTTCTAAAGACGTCTGCACACTGCTGTTCTCAGGTTAGACGACAGTGATCAGGAGCACAGCTACTTTGGCCGCAAATACATTGGCGTGGGTACCGGTGGGACTTTGGAGATCCACGGGGCGAAGAAGCTGTCGTGGACCTTCCTCAACAAAACCCTCCACCCTGGAGAAAGCAAGCAGAATAAGTACCTGTTCGAGAGGAGCTGGGGAAACCGAGGCATTATCGTCCATGTCATTGAACCCAAGACCGGAGAGGTACTGAGAAATGACAGGTGAGAGCGGACGCAAGTGATTCTTATTTACAGAAATGATCAAAATGTCTGAGCGCTGTATTAAAGGAGACAAATATTTATTCATAATAATATTCATTTGCACAATTCAATGTAATTCTTTTCACAGTATGTTGCCAATTTTTACCTGCCAATATTTCACCAGGTGACCACTGGAGAGAAATGTTATCTTAACAACAATAGGGTCCTTTTGTTCAGAGGTTCTTAACCTTTTTGACCTGAAGGCCCATTTTCGGCCACTCAAATATTAACACTGAATTAGTTGTATGACTTTTTATTAGGGATGTCCAATAATGGCTTTTTGCCGATATCCGATATTCCGATATTGTCCAACTCTTTAATTACCGATACCGATATCAACCGATACCGATATCAACCGGTATATACAGTCGTGGAATTAACACATTATTATGCCTAATTTGGACAACCAGGTATGGTGAAGATAAAGTACTTTTAAAAATAAATAAATAAATAAAATAAGATAAATAAATTAAAAACATTTTCTTGAATAAAAAAGAAAGTAAAACAATATATAAACAGTTACATTGAAACTAGTAATTAATGAAAATTAGTAAAATTAACTGTTAAAGGTTGGTACTATTAGTGGACTAGCAGCACGCACAATCATGTGTGCTTACGGACTGTATCCCTTGCAGACTGTATTGATATATATTGATATATTATGTAGAAACCAGAATATTAATAACAGAAAGAAACAACCCTTTTGTGTGAATGAGTGTAAATGGGGGAGGAATGTTTTTTGGGTTGGTGCACTAATTGTAAGTGTATCTTATGTTTTTTATGTTGATTTAATAAAAATTTTTTAAAAAAAACAAAAAACGATGCCGATAATAAAAAAAACGATACCGATAATTTCCGATATTACATTTTAACGCATTTATCTCTACTTTTTATTTTAGTCATATTCAATAATTATATCAACCTACTTACAATTCAATATGTCAAGACTCTGTCAAAATATATGAAACCATTTGTCAATCACAAAGATAATTATTTATTTACGAAATAATGCCGAAAAAGATTTAGGTCAGGTTTATTACAAAAAAAAATAAATAAAATAAAATTGCAACGCAAAAGAAGGGACTCATAAAAAACTGATGAAAAATAAATTCACATACAATTATCACAATTAATAATCAAGTTTTTTAAGTATAAAAAACCTCCTCTGTGACTTTTGTTCCAGGCTTCTTCTGATTGTCCAAGATTCTCATACGTCACTAAGTCAACTTACTGACACATAACTGCCACAAGTGGTGGAAAAATGTATTACAACTGAGTACTGCTGCAGCCTATACAGTCACTTCACAATCCGTACCAGAAGACATGATCAGTCCACGCAGGCGTACAGATTACGTCACTTTCTTTCTAGCAATTTTCTTTTTTTTTAATAAATGTTTTTATTAAATTTGACAGGTATTACAATATACAATAGAACAGTAGTCACATTTTCCCCTTTTTTTCCCACCCACTTCCAAGAACAACAACCCGACACATACCCCATACACACATAGCCCCCACCCCCCCCAGGTCCTACATATAGTAAGTTAAAGGTACAGTCACAAATGGAAAATAATTAGTACATCACTTTCTTCTCAACATAGGCAGATAGTAAATATACACCCAGAATAAATATAAATAAAACAAAAAAAAAAAACTACCAAAAAGGAAGCTGGTTTATGAAAGGTGAACTTTTCATGTGTCCTGTAGCGTCTTTAATTTAGCTATGTAGTCAACCACACAGCCCCAAACAGAATAAAACTTCCCAGGTGCCCCCCTAAGATTGAACTTTATTTTCTCCAGATCTAAATACATCATAAGGTCTTTAAGCCATAAGTAGGCTTTGGGGCAGACTGGTGACTTCCACTCCAGCAAAATTCTCCTACGTGCTAATAAGGATGCAAAGGCGATACTATCCTTACATTTTCTCCTTATTTGGGGATCTGATACCGTCCCAAAAATAGCCATTTCTGCACATGGTGTCAGATTTAAATCCAATGCCTTAGCAAGGTGTTTGAAAATAGTTGTCCAATAATCCAGCAAATGGGGACAAGACCAAAACATGTGCGTCATATTTGCAGGTGACATGTAACATCTGTTACAAGTATCCGAGATATTGGGGTATATTTTGGAGAGTTTGGAATTAGTAAAATAAATACGATGAACAACCTTAAATTGTATTAAATTAAGCCTTGAACAGGATGTACTGTTATTAATTTGGGTCAAGGCAGAATCCCAATCTCCATCATCTATAGATCTGCCAAGCTGTTCTTCCCAACTCCCTCTGATTTTATCAAGAGACGTTTTACCAAACTGGGATATTAAGATGTAGATTTTGGAGATTAGGCCTTTCTGATTTGTGGGAATATCTAAAATTGAGTCAATTAGCGAATTAGGTGGAGTATTAGGGAAAGAGAAACTATTTAATTTAACAAAATTACGAACCTGAAAGTATCGAAATAGGTGATATTTTGGTAGGTCAAATTTTTCACACAGTTCACTGAAACTAGCGAAGACATCACCAATATATAAGTCCTTTAGCCTGCTAAGGCTTGACTGCTTCCATAGAGAAAACGCTACATCTGTGTTGGGAGGGAGGAAGAGGTGGTTATTATGAATGGGGCTGTGGTTGGATAAGCCCTGCAGGCCGAAAGTATTTCTAAATTGAGACCAGATTCTAAGGGTAGAAATGACAATTGGACTACAAGTAAATTGGGATGGTCGATAAGGTAATTTTGATGTAAGCAGATCCAGGAGAGAGGTAGAACAGGAACTAGCTTCAGACTTGCACCAGATTAATTCAGGTTATTGGATCCAGAGAGTCACTTTGTGTATGTTAGCTGCCCAATAGTAGTATTTTAGATTAGGGAGTGATAAACCACCCACGGACCTATGCCTTTGCAGGAACTCTCTCCTAATCCTGGGATTCTTGCCTTTCCATATAAAAGATGAAATTAGTTTGTTTATTATGCAAAAAAAGGAATTGGGTAAAAAGATAGGCAAACATTGAAACAGGTACAAAAATCGAGGAAGCACATTCATTTTGATGCAGTTTACCCTGCCAGCTATAGTTATGTGTAAATCATTCCACCTTTCCAAATCTAATTTAAGTTTGTCGATTAGAGGTGGAAAATTGTCCTTGTAGAGAGCTGGTAGCTTACGACAAATATGTACACCTAAGTATTTGAAGCTGTTCCTGGACATCTTAAATGGGAAATATCCATCAGGGATCTCAAGGGCCAAATTATTCACAGGGAAGCATTCACTCTTAGCGAAATTCAGTTTATAGCCAGAGAATGATCCAAAATTGTTTAGCAATTCAATAATCTTTGGAATGGTAGAGATTGGATCAGATATAAACAATAGTAAATCATCAGCGTATAGAGAATGTATGTGTTCTAGACCGCATCTATAGATTCCTTTACTGATACCAGCCGATTTAAGGGCAATGGACAAGGGTTCGATTGCAGTAACGAATAACAATGGGCTTAGAGGGCACCCCTGGCGTGTACCTCTGCCAAGTGTGAAAAATTGGGATAACATCCCATTTGTGCTTACAGCAGCCCTAGGAGAAGAGTATAGAAGTGCTATCCAAGATATATATTTGGACCCAATGTTGAACCTCTTTAAGACCTCCAATAAATATCCCCACTCCACCCTGTCGAAAGCTTTCTCCGCATCTAAAGAGACCACCACTTCTGGCGTCTCCTCGGATGCTGGAGAAAAAATAATGTTAAGAAGGCAACGAATGTTGGAAAAAGAGTGCCGGTTTTTCATAAACCCAGTTTGGTCAGGTGACATGATGTTTGGTAAAATTGATTCAAGGCGAAGGGCCAGTGCTTTAGCTAAAATCTTATAGTCAGCGTTTAAGAGAGAGATGGGACGATAAGAACTACAATCGGAATCTACTTTGCCCGGTTTTAGTAATAAAGTTATTGACGCTTCGGTGAGAGTTCGAGGCAGGGTACCCCGGTCCAGAGAGTCATTGTACATATTTAAAAGGAGAGGAGTCAGTTTATCTGAAAATTTTTTATAGAACTCTATAGGATAGCCATCTGGGCCAGGGGCCTTGCCGCTCTGCATTAGTTTAATTGAATCTACAATTTCCCGGATTACTAAAGGTTGATCCAAAGCGCTCTCTTGAGTAGTAGTTATGGATGGGAATTTCAAGTTATCCAGGAAACTCATCATGATTGTTTTATCAGCAGCGCATTGTGAAGTATATAGTTCAGAGTAGAATGATTTGAAGGTGTCATTAATGACTGAAGGAATGACTGTAAGATCATCTGTGGGGGTTCTAATTTGTCGAATTTGCCGAGATGCTGACTGACTTTTAATTTGGCGTGATAGATGGCGCCCTGCCTTCTCACCGTGCTCGTACAGGAAGCCACGCGATCGTAAGAGTAATTTTTCAGTTTCTTGTGTTGACAATAAATTATAGTTCATTTGCAGATGTTGTCTATCTTTAACCAGTTCAGGGTGTGGAGATACTGATAGCTGTCTGTCCAATTCTGTTATACTTTCCATGAGCTGTTCCTGTTTTTGTCTTCTCGATTTGTTTTGTCTTGCTGAATAAGAAATAATCTCTCCCTGGACTACCACCTTTAATGTCTCCCAGAGTAAAGACGGGGATATGGGAGTAGAGTTGTTGGTGACAAGAAAATCATCTATCACTTTGGAAATTGTTTTGCAGAATCCGTCATCATTGAGTAGTATGCAATTAAACCTCCATGGAGTCTGCGTTTTTTTTAAGAGTGTAAACGAAAGATCAAGTAACAATGGAGCATGGTCAGATATCACTATTGTTGAATATTCTACATTGTCGACAGCCGGAAGGAGATTATCATCTATGAAAAAATAGTCAATCCTTGAAAAAGTTTTATGAACCTGGGAGTAAAAAGAGAATTGTTTTTTATCTGGGTAAAGAAAACGCCACGGGTCCACACCTCCTATTTGACCCATGAGTTTTGAAATTGTTTTGGCCATTTTTAATGGGGGGCCCTGCCTTGGACTAGATTTGTCTAGCAACGGGTCTATTGCACAGTTCAGGTCCCCCCCCAATATTAAACGATGGGAACTGAGGTCTGGCAAAAATGAAAACACTTTCCTAATAAATGCTTCATCATCCCAATTGGGTGCATAAAGGTTGGCCAGGACAACAGACATATTATTAAGAGAACCTGAGACTATTACAAAACGACCTTGATGGTCAGTTATGACATTTGTTGGGCTAAATTGGGTTCTTTTGTGTATTAAAATAGCTGTACCTCTTGCTTTACTGCTAAAATTTGAGTGAAAAGATTGTCCAACCCATGCGGCCTTTAATCTATGGTGATCCTTAGTGGTCAGATGAGTCTCTTGTAGGAAAGCAATTTCAGTTTTAAGGTGTTTTAAATGGTAAAATACTCTACCTCTTTTGACTGGGCCGTTGATCCCTTTAACGTTCCAAGAAACAAATCTCAAGCAAGATAACCCTTTTTTGTTTGTATTAGCCATAATCACATTTGTAAAAAATATGGTGAGATGACACAATGCCTTGTAGAAGGAAGTGGTATTAACATACAGACAGGACTGAAAGAAAAAACAAATTTGTAGGACCTAACACACAAAAACCCCAAAACAAAACCCATAGAAACGAGGAACAAATAAACCCTCCTAAACCACCCTAAGCTTGTCCTAAGAACTAGAACTAGCAGCGGGACTCCATAAACTCTATTACTTCCGTACGACATTAATCCGTGAACTAATATCACCGAGCGGATAGGGCTCCTTTATCTGCAAATGTGTCTATAATGTACAGTGGGTGCCACTTAAATAGAAATAAGCACCATATTGGCAACAGAATTATATATAGAAAATAATAATGGGGAAAAAATAAATAAATAAATGATGATAATAATAATAATAATAATAATAATAACACAAGTGACCCCTGGTAAGTGTCAGTTTCAAACTGGAAAAATGAGAGAAAGTAGAGAAATAAAAATATCAATTTACAATATTTAAGTAAGTCATAACTTTTAAGAAATAGGGAAAGAAGGAAAAACAAAAAAAAAAGGGAAAAAAAAAAAAAAAAAAAAAAGAAGGAAAGAGGAGAAAAAAAAGGAAAGAAAAAAGGTTGCAGTGCAGAAATTGACCAACAGTTATAACCATACCTCAAATAAGTTGCACAACAGGATGATTAGTTGCCTGCAAGCCTGGATAAACAATGTCCATTGTTTTTCTGACGCACCCGTTAATGTCCTCTTCAACGTATTTTTGGCCTGAAACGTCTTCCATACAAAGTCATCTTCCACTAACCTGTGGGAGCGATGCGTTCGTCGTAGAAGTCCTGGGCTTTTTGTGGAGAATCAAAGTACAAGTTTTCATTTCTGAAGGAGACCTGGAGACGGGCAGGGTGTAGCAAGCGGAATTTAATTCCTCTCAGGTAGAGCGCATTTTTGATGGGGTTGAAAGCAGCTCGTTTCTTGGCCAAAGCAGGGCTGATGTCCGGGTAAACTCTCAGCTCGGTGCCGCGGTAATCCAATTTATGTTGTCTGGCCCATCTGAGTACTTTTTCTTTCTCTTGGAAACGGAGGAATTTAACGATGAAAATCCGCGGTTTTCCGGCGCCAGCATCTAGTGGTCTGGGACCGAGGGAGCGGTGAGCTCTCTCTATCTCCGGTGGGCTGGTGAAAACATCACGACCCGTTATCGCCATTAGTAAGTCCGACGCAAATTTGGTCGGATCTTGTTCTTTCTCGCTTCCCTTTGGGATGTTGATAATCCTCAAATTAGAGCGGCGGGACCGATTCTCGAGGTCGTCCACTCGTTCCAGGAGCACCGTAGTTTGGGACTGTAAAGACTCCACAGCGGCTTCCATCTCGGTGAGTTTTTCAAAGTTTTCACCCACTGTGACTTCGGTTTTAGTCAGACGGCTGTTAAATGACGTCACCTGTTGTCCTAATAAATCGACTGACAGCTTCAGGGACTCAGTCGATTGTTGAATCAGAAAAGCCATGTCCGCCTTGAAGCTATCTCGCTGTTTATTGAGGAGAGCCTCAATGTCGTTCTTGGTGACTGGGTCAGATTGACCCTCAAGTTCGGCTCTCTTGTCTTCAGACCCTGAAGCTGCGGCCGCCATGTTAGCTAACTTAGCTGAGACGCTCGCTGCTCGAGTTGTTGTTGTTGTCGGTTTTGTCTTCGAGTTGCTCATTATGTCACAATAACCACACTATTTCGCACAAAAATAAGGGATGCGTCAGCCAGAAAAAAACACCGTAAAGTAGTTAGACTTTAAAGAGTAAATGAAATGTTTGACCGGAGCCCTCCTCTCGCACGTCCGCCCTCTACCTCATCAAACCGGAAGCCTCTTTCTAGCAATTTTCTACGACGGAGCTCCTGGGACATCACGTGCTGTGATATTTGAATGATTTGTATAAAAATAATAGCTTACACAAGGGGTTCTT
Source organism: Nerophis lumbriciformis (assembly GCF_033978685.3). Lineage (NCBI taxonomy): Eukaryota > Metazoa > Chordata > Actinopteri > Syngnathiformes > Syngnathidae > Nerophis > Nerophis lumbriciformis. Next base: position 19,834,245 of record NC_084553.2, on the reverse strand, counting down.
AACCTTTTTGATCTAAGGGGACAACCTTTTCACTATAGAGGGCCTGGTGCCCACTCAAATATTAACACTGAAGTAGTAATTGTACCCTTGATTTTATAGTATTTAATAATTATATCTGACTTACTTACAGTTTACAGTCTTGTCAAATGACATGAAAGCATGTATTAATCAGAAAGATGATCTATTTTACACATTAACCTTGGGCAACCATGGCAAACGTCAGGCTGATTAGAAAAATAAGTACTAACCAAATATACTTCAGACAGGGTTGTCCCAATACCAATAATTTGGTACCGGTACCAAAATGTTTATCGATACTTTTCTATACTTTTCAAAATAAAGGGAACTACCAAAAATATCAATATTGGCTTTATTTTACATGAAAATCTTATAATACAATAAACATGTGTTTAGTATTGCATTTAAAGAACAATTTTAGAAGGTTAAAATATAAATTATAGAGCATTAAACACATTGGACTTTTCTTGTTGCACTCAACGAACAATTTACAATTTTCCATATTACATATAGTCTGCCATAATCAAGGATTGGGTTAGAATATAATAAAACACTTTATTTACATTATATTAAATGCTTCATGATTTATGGTTGCCACTCCTGGTCTGTGCTTTAAGAAAAACTATGGAGAAATGTACACAGATAAGCCATGTAGCAGGTAAAACACACATCTGTTAAATATAAAACACAAATTGTAGCAATTTGTTACAAAATGTAGTCATTTCACTTGCATTAGTTGACTGCGAATTTGGCAGTTTTAACTCCACTAATATTTGGCATCAAGCCAAGCAGCTGTGTGCGTGTCTACGTATCTACATGTTATGTATCTACATGTCATGTATCTACATGCACACAACAGGGGCGCTGGTTAACTTATGAGAGTAGTCCATGTGTGTTTAAGAGAATGTCATCGTCTTGGCTGAGTGACATCAGTGAGTGAGTGGGCAAGCGCAGAGAGAGAGAGCTGTAGAGCTGCACTGCGCAGTAGAGTGATGAACGGGTCTGGTTGTGTCCTGCAAAACTAACAATAAAGCAACCAGATTGTCACAAATCGGCGGCCTCGTCATTCTGACCTGAAAGCGGAGCTTAGCAGACCCATTGACGGGTAAAGTGAAGTGTGTTCACCCGACAAAAACATCGACCCGGAAAGGAACGTCTGCCCTGTGCTCCTTGACGACGGTCTGCACCGGAGCAGAACAGCAGGGCAGGTGTAACAACTACATTATTACCTGTCACTATTTAAACTCCTTGTGCAGATCTGAATGCTTGTTATTTCATTTTTTACCCAAGTTTGAAGCAAAGGTGATAATACAACACTTGAAGCGCGTTGCTGCCTTGTTTAAAGCATCACCTTTACTGTTAGTTTTGAAGCCTGAATCATATTGCGCTTCACGCACCCTTAAACCAGTAGAATTGTCCTTTTTTGCCATTCTTCCTCTCCAAGATGTTATTGCTTCTATGCACTTTTTGTGTGCGTTTTGACACACTCAACATCATGTGCCTCTGCTCTGTCACCGCCACACAGCGGCATTCAGATGAAACAACGGTACTTGTACTTTTCAAAGTGTTATGGTTACGGTTAACCCGAACACATACACACACACACACACACACACACACACACACACACACACACACACACACACACATATATATATATATATATATATATATATATATATATATATATATATATATATATATATATATATATATATATATATATATATATATATATATATATATATATTGAGTGTATTTAAGCTTTTTTTTTTTTACATAATTTGTCATTTAATGTATTAGGCCTTCATTTATTCATCAATAAGGAATTAAATTAAACCTTTTTTTGTGTAGTTTGTATATTATATGATATATTGTGTATATTAAAATGTCCAGAATTTAGAGACACTGTTTATTTAATAGCACTCAAGAAATCATTAAGGCTAATATGTTTTTTAAATAAAACAATTACAAGGTTTTAGTTAAATTTAAATGTATATATATTTTTCAGAAAAAACTGCTTTCTTTCTTTGCTGTCTGAACGTCAGCCAAAAGCAGTTGGTTAAGAACACAATCTTTATATTTTTCATGTTAGTTTCCGTGCAAGACGGCAACTAACAAGCATCTATTTTTATCAAGTTGGTTCTGCCTTCAAACTGACCCCTGCTCTTGACGGAAATTGTGGGATATTAATGGACTGTGTGCTGCGGATACATTAAAATGTTCATGAAATGAAATAGACAGTACCAGCATGACACGATTTATAAATGTTGCCTGGTTTGCTAATATCTAATGTCAAAATGATATTTATACCTAAAGTAATCTTTCTTTCATTATTCACAGGTTTGACACATACCGCAGCAAGGAGGAGAGCCATCGGCTTGCAAAGTATGTCAATGATGTGGAGGTGGGCCTTATAGTTGCCATGGTGGTCAGTGATGAGGGCTCGAACAACTTGGAGGACTCCGCCAAAAAGAGCATCTCCAGACTTGGCAGCCAGCATGTCGTCACTTTAGGATTTAGGTGAGCTCATGAGATAACAAATTGTTTCAAGATATATCATTATATTAATGGACCGGTTACATAATGGTTCATGAAGTGGAGTCTTTCTCTGTTATAAATTGTCTTATTTTCTTGCTTTTTCTTACTTTTTACCTTTACTTTTATATTTCCGCTAAAAACAGTTTATCTTGTTTTGCTTCTTATAAGTTATGTTTCTATCCACCTAATATAGATGACAGAACATCAATATAGCTTATAGAATGTCAATTTAAATGATACAACATCAAACAGATTATAGATAATACAGATGATGGTACATAAAATAGACCATATACAGTGCATCTGGAAAGTATTCACAGCGCTTCACTTTGTCCACATTTGGTTATGTTACAGCCTTATTCCAAAATGGAATACATTATTTTTGGCCCCCAAATTCTAAATTAAATACCTCATAATGACAAGATGAAACAGTTTTTTGGGGGGAACATTTTGCAAATGTATTAAAAACTCACATGTACACACGTATTCACAGCCTTTGCCCAATGCTTTGTTGATGCACTTTTGGCAGCAATTACAGCCTCAAGTCTTTTTGAATACGATGCAAAAGGCTTGGCGCACCTATCTTTGGGCAGTTTTGCCCATTCCTCTTTGCAGCGCCCCTCAAGTTCCATCAGGTTGGATGCGAAGCGTCGGTCCACAGCCATTTTCAGATTTTTGCAGAGATGTTCAATCGGATTCAAGTATGGCCTCTGGCTGGGCCACTCAAGGACATTTACAGAGTTGTCCTGAAGTTATTCCTTTAATATCTTGCCTTTGTGCTTAGTATTGTTGTCCTGCTGAAAGGTGAACCGTCGCCCCAGTTTGAGTTAAAGAGCGCTCTGGAGTAGGTTTTCATCCAGGATGTCTCTGTACATTGTTGCATTCATATTTCCCTACCAGTCTCCCTGTTCCTGTCGCTAAAAAACATCCCCACAGCATGATGCTGCCACCACCATGCTTCACTGTAGGGATGGTATTGGCCTGGTGATGAGTGGTGCCTGGTTTCCTCCAAACACGACGCCTGGCATTCACGCCAAAGAGCTCAATCTATGTCTCATCAAACTAGAGAATTGTGTTTCCAAAGATCTGAGAGTTTTTCAGGTGCATTTTGGCAAACATTTTACCAAGAAATGGTTTCTGTCTGGCCACTCTACCATATAGGCCTGATTAGTGGACTGCTACAATGATGGTTGTCCTTCTGAAAGGTCATCCTTTCTCCACAGAGGATTGCTGTAGCTCTGACAGAGTGACCATCGAGTTCTTGGTCACCTCCCTGACTAAGGCCCTTCTCTCAATTGCTCAGTTTAGACGGCCAGACAGGTCTTGGAAGAGTCCTGGTTGTTCTAAAATTCTTCCATTTAGGAATGATTGAGGCCACTGTGCTCACTGGCACCTTCAAGGCAGCAGATATTTTTCTGTAACCTGCCCCAGATTTGTGCCTCAAAACAATCCTATCTTGAAGGTCTACAGACAATTACTTTGACTTCATTCGACTTGGTTTGTGCTCTGCCATGCACTGTCAAGTGTGGGACCCTTCATATAGACAGCTCTGCGCCTTTCCAAATCATGTCCACTAAACAGAAATACTCCGATTAAGCTGTAGCAGGAACCTATCCCAGCTGACTTTGGGCCAGAGGCGGGGTACACCGAGACCGGTTGCCAGCCAATCGCAGGGCACAAATAGACGAACAACCATTCACATTTATACAGGGAGAACATTCAAACTCCATGCAGAGATGTCCAAACGGACACTTGAATTCAGACCTTCCAGATCATATGTCTTGGGCACTTGTTCTTAACTCGCCTGGAGGTCTCTTCAGCAATCTTCATGACAGCCATGATGACCAAAACACATGGACTTCCATCAAATAAATCGCATAAGGAGCTCATATCAGACAGTCAAGAGACTTTGTGAGGTCTTGTCCTGAGCATTTTCCCTTCATAGCAATAATTCCAGAATGTTAGAAGTTTTAGTCAGTCAGTTCCAACGATTTCTATAATTGATAATGCAGTCCAATGTTTTATTTGTCATAACGTCTCAATGTTTCGCTTTATATACATATTCTAAATAAGAGTTATTCCCATAAAAAGCACATTGTCTATTCACACGCAAACATAATCTGATTCATCTAACTCTATAATGGTTAAAGCCATTCAAAAAAATGTGATGGTGAATCTTTTGAATAAGAAATGGCATGATAGTAAAGTGAATTACTGCTGGGTATCATAATTGGATATCTTACAAGTAGATTGCAGCACTCATAGTGATGTCTTATGAAAAAGACAAGACCAAATTACATCTGTACTAGGGTTGCAATGTATACCGCTAATAATATGGTACTGCGGTAATAATGAATTAAAAAAGGTACTATACTGCCTTTGAAAAATACTGGTTCTTTTTTTTAATGCCGTAATGGTGGTGGCATTGAGCCGTGAGCATGTCGCGAGTCAACACACACACAACACTTCCAAGTGGAAACAGTGTGGCGAAGGAAGAGGAAGAATGTACTTGTTTTGGCTTTGAACCTAACGATGAAGTTGCAGCAATAAACACTGTGGTGGTGGTTTAAAACATAGCTACTTAGTAGCTAGCTAGCAGCTAAGGTACGTCCACAGTGTTTTAGCTACTTCTAAATCACTTATTATTGCCTCCATGGCGAGAAAAAAAATGTTTATTTCAAGTATTATCCCTGCAGGACAAGGACTAGCTAAACACATACTTGCCAACCTTGAGACCTCCGAATTCGGGAGATGGGGGCGGGGGGGGATATATTTTCAAGTATTTCTCATATATATATATATATATATATATGTATATATATATATATATATATATATATAGATATATATATATATATATATATATATAGATAAATAATCCGTTCATGAATGAGTATATCCGTTCGGCCACCGTGTTCAATGGAGAAGTCTGATCTACAAAATGTGCAGGCAGCATACCCCTTCCCCTTCGAGCTGTCTTGATGAACTGAAATTATTTTTTCCAATCATTTTGGAACTTGCAAGCGTACTTCTTCTTCTTACTCGTCGTCGCCATGTCTCTTCTTCGTTCTTCTGCTTCGTCTCTGTTATGTTTTTGGACATTACTACTTGCCGTAGTTTTGAAGCAATGCATGATGGGAATCCGGATGTTGTGTGTCAGTGTATTAACGTGCCGGCTGGAATAAACACACGCTGAGAAATAGCTCTGTGCCTGCCTACTTTATGGGTTATAGATGAACCCATGGATAACGGAGACATATATAATAGTCTCTAGGGGTGTGGGAAAAAATCGATTCAAATTCAAATCGCGAGTCTCACGTTGTGCGATTCAGAATCGATTCTCTTTTTTTTTTAAATATATATTTTTGCATTTATTTAAAAAAAAAAATATATATATATATATATATATATATATATATATTTTTTTTTTAAATTAATCAATCCAACAAAACAATACACAGCAATACCATAACAATGCAATCCAATTCCAAAACCAAACCCGACCCAGCAACACTCAGAACTGCAATAAACAGAGCAATTGAGAGGAGACACAAACACGACACAGAACAAACCAAAAGTAGTGAGACAACAATGAATATTATCAACAACAGTATCATTATTAGTAACAATTTCAACATAGCAGTGATTAAAAATCCCTCATTGACATTATCATTAGACATTTATAAAAAAAATAAAAATAATTAACAATAGTGTCACAGTGGCTTACACTCGCATCGCATCTCAGAAGCTTGACAACACACTGTCCAATATCTTCACAAAGATAAAATAAGTCATATTTTTGGTTCATTTAATAGTTCAAACAAATTTACATTATTGCAATCAGTTGATAAAACATTGTCCTTTACAATTATAAAAGCTTTTTACAAAAATCTACTACTCTGCTTGCATGTCAGCAGACTGGGGTATATCCTGTTGAAATCCTATGTATTGAATGAATAGAGAATCGTTTTGAAACGGCAAAAAAATTGTTTTTGAATCGAGAATCGTGTTGAATTGAAAAAAAATTGATTTTGAATTGAATCGTGACCCCAAGAATCGATATTGAATCGAATCGTGGGACACACAAAGATTCACAGCCCTAATAGTCTCTTTTTCAGGTGAGAGAGGACGCTAAAGGCAGTGCCTTTGAGGCACGGCCCCAATATTGTTGCCCGGGTGGAAATCGGGAGAATGGTTGCCCGGGAGATTTTCGGGAGGGGCACTGAAATTTGGGAGTCTCCCGGGAAAATCGGGAGGGTTGGCAAGTATGGCTAAACATGCTTCACTACACACCATAGGAGGATACAATAGATAACCGCTAACAGTAAAGAAGCGCTCCTGGACGTAAACTAATAGGTCAATCTATACAAATATCGATTGTAACGATACAAAGTACAAGAGCTGTATATAGTCGATACTACAATTACTATCTTTCCATGCACTAAATTAGTCTGATTTCCCAAATAATTTGTTTTTTTTTGGATTATCACACTTATATGTGAAATCCTAGTGTCCATGCACACTCTCTAATGCGACTATTAGTCAGACACCATGTACTTCCTGTACACTGGGCGGTGGCGTTTATTTCCTTCTCGCGCGGATTAATGCATTGCTTCTCTGGTTGACCGATGACGTCACACCAAACAGGGCAACTAGCTCCTTACAAGTTGACAGCTGACAGCCTTGCTCTGTTGTACTTAATGTCTGCTGTAATATTGGAATAGATTACAAATACTACGTCTCTATTGGCTAGGCTCATGTTAAATGTAGACAGCATAAAAAAAGGATCTTGGATTGCGCTACGAACATGATGCTACTACTAATAATGTCTCGGAGTGAATACCGGCGGGATTTTTCGGACGGAGAATCATGGAAACAAAACTTTCGAATGTCTCGGAGTTCATTCATCGGACTTTGTGGATTAATGGAAATAATTTTAAATCAGTTTGGAGTGTACAAATGCAGCGTGAAGAGGTTTGTGTTCGCTTTATTCCTTGTCTTGTAATATACCTGCTTAATTTTCTTTCATTTCATTCGTATTTTCTTCGGGAGTCCGAATGAAGCCGGCATTCTCCATTTCCTTTGCTACCTTGAATACATCTCTGTTACCTTTTTTTCTCCCACTTCAAAATGTTATATTCTTTTAATTTGTGAAGCAAATAACCACTGTTCATTACAATTGTTGCTTATGTTTTTATTGGATGGTATCTGCTTTCGGGTTGTATCCCGCACGTTGGCGGACTGGCAGACTGCCGCATGCGCGTTACACACCCACTCGAGAGATCTGTTTTTTCAATCGTATAACCCCGGTGTGTTTGTTTGACTTTTCAAAAACCGAACACGATCAGATTAAGGTATTTCTATGGGCTGTAGGATGCTTATTTAGACCTGAACTATTTGCGAAATAGGACTAATTTAGAGCATGGACACGTACTGACTGAATACATCGATATTTTTTATTATCACAACATCTTTTGTGATTTTGTTAATGTGTATAAACTCAGGAAATACAATGCTGGACACAAGATAACTTTAATTATGACCAATGTATGACCCCATAACTACATGGTATTAGATCGATACCCAAGTTTGTAGAGTCACCCAAAATTTTTGTTAAGTATCCAAACAACAGAAGAATAAGTGCTTATTACATTTGAACAGAAGTGTGGATAGAACATGGTAAACGTAACCAGATATTACCAGTAAAGGAACAAGTACATTATTAATTTATCCATCCATTCATTTTCTTGCCTCTCATAATTTTGACAAAATACTACAATAGAAAATGACACAATATGTAACTGCTTATGCCAGCAGCCAAATTGGTACTCTCTGTAACCCGTTTGCTTCCTTGCTACCATCGGGGACAACACTAATCTGTATGCAAATACTGCATACTGCGTGGAATATTTGCCTAAAATGACACTAGTCAGTGGAATTAAATAGTTATTTTTTCATCTGTCTGCTAATCCACATACCGACCTACATACCTACCAACCAAAAGTCTGGTAGAGGTGGACCTAAAAAAAAAGGGAGATCACTTCCTGTCCCTTCTATACATTTTGACTGAACTGTGCAACGTTTAAGTGCATAATCTGCTGCCTGTGAGACCACAGGAACAAAAGGATGCTAAACCTTTGGATTTGTTTTTCTAGTTTGCACTCTGCTGTATGGCCGTGGCGTAATTAGATGGGAGTGATGGCAATGCGACAGAGGGGCTTTTGCCTAATGACTTTTGTCTCATTTTCTCCCAACCCTGCAGCCAAACAGGCACACACAGCTGCCGTGAGGAGATAGGCAGTGTAATTTGTGGCACCCCCACCGATAGTTTGGCAAGATGTTGTTCATGAGGCTTCGTGTTGTTTGCTCACGTACATTTACTGCAGCTGCGACAAGCGCCATGAGAAAACTAATAATAATTGTTGATAAAGTAATTTAACTTTTTTGAATTATTATTTAGTTAACTATGACAAATCATACATAAGGGTTTTGCCATTTTAGACACATCATGATTCAATTAAATGATGATTCATTGGGCTAAAATGTAATTATTAAACATTGATAAGAATTATTAAAATTATTTTTGCCATGCATAATTTCTTTTGAACAAATTTGTTTTTTCTTCTCACCATCCATTAAATAAAGTAAACAAATATCAGAGAAAAGGTTTCAAAACATTTTCCACATTATAAGTAATAATGAGTAATAATTCCTTATTACTCAGTGTAATATACAACGTGCCCTGAGAAATAAGATTTTTTTTAAACCAAAAAAAACAACTACTTAAGCAATTTCAATATCCATCCATTCGTCCATCCATTTTCTATCGCTTGTCCCTCTCGGGGGTTACGGGGCGGGGTACACCCTGGACAAGTCGTCACCTCATCGCAGGCAAGTTTAATACAAAACAAATTATTCAGAAATAAAAACATTCAAATTAAATCATTCACAAATAACCTATTTCAACTAAAATCATCAGCTTTGTGCACAATTTTTCAGTTTTAATACAGTACCTGTCAGTTATATGTCGTGTTGGAGATTGTGATTTCCAACTGTTTCCGAGCCCGGTGAATTTTTTCAAATTGAATATCAAATGAATCTGTTTAAAAAATATGAACACCACACAACATTTTATAGAGAATAATTATAGTTTTGCAGACATAAAACAGTATACAGCTGTCTATGGCGGCCACTCGCTGATAGTGGTCCCAAAAATGACCCCCGTGGAGAAAAGTAGTGTATTAAACATGGGCGTAGGTTGGTCAGGGGGCCCAGAATATATATTAGAGTTGTAACGATTAATCAATACATCAATTTATTTTCCTTAGATTCAACTACTTTGATCTGTGCTTGGCAAGTCTGCCTTCCGGAAGATACAGTAAGTATCGATTAAAGATCGTTTTAAGAAGGAATCGATCAATTTTATTGATACAGAAAAAAGGAAAACATTGGATTTAAGAAAGGCAGATTTAATATGAAGTTTAACACTTTTAATAATAATGACGTTAAACGATGTACAAATCTGTCTGCCCATCTGTGGCGTCATCAAAACAAAAATGGTGGATGTGTTGTAATGAAACAACTGAAATATGTAATGCATTACATTGTATCGTATGCATGTTCGAAATAAACTGAAACTGAAAAACTGAAACTGAATAGCTACAGTGGCTCGGAAAGGTTGCTAAAAAGTTACTGAATCGATTTCAGCTCACTCACTCGTTTCGGATTTTATCGTTCTAAATAAAAATATCGTCCCTGAATTGTATCAGCAACCACAAATTCCAAATCAAATCGAATCATTAAAACAAATCGTTACACCCCTAGTATGTGTGATTGGAAAAGGAAATGTTTTTTTTAATTTTGACTCGGTCACAATAGACCGCAGGTGCACTTTGCACAACTTTGCATGCATGACCTACGTAGGAGCTTTGAACTGCTGAATGTGTTTCCACAAATAAAATCTAAAATGAAAAATTATAAAAGTTGGGAGCTTTGCGAGGTCTTCTGCATCTCTGATATCACAGCTGCCAAGTGCATCAATGATTCAGCTTTTTTTTCTTATCTCAATTAATCATTCAAACTTTATTTATATAACACTTTTAAAGCACAGGCAAGTGGCAACACAATGTGCTTAAAAATGGAAGAGAAGAAAACACACATGCACACACAGCACTATTGACAATAACAAAACATGGCATGGCACTGAGGATTGAGGAAAAACGCCACCTTTGAGGAGTCCACACTGGAGCAAAACTAAATGTAAAACTATTTAAAAAAAATTATAGACATATTTTAAAATACATGTAAAAAATAAATATGAATAATACATTGATACATTAATAAAAACATAACATTGGAAAATATATTAGTAGTAATAATAGCAATAAATAAAATACAAAATAACAGAATAAAAATTAAGAGCCCAAGAAGAGTTCAACATGATCAGTAAAAAGGTTGATTAAAATGGTGTGTTTTTAACCTTTAAAAAAAAAAATATATATCAACTCTCTCACCAAATCCTGAGGCTGTCGGGCTTCCTGATCCACAGGTGGAGGCCATAGTGGCTAAATGCCTCCTCATTGCAGGTTTTCGTTCTGGTATTTAGTAAAGATAAACGTTTGGTGCCAGAGGACATCAGGATCCAAGATGGTTGCTATGGTAAAAGCAGGCCATTAATCAATTTAAAAACTAATAATAGAACTTCAAGATCGACCCTTTTAGTGGGCGGGGAGTCAATGCAGCGACTTTAAAACTGGTGTATTGAGCTCCTTTCCTTTGGTCCTCGTCAGCAAGCGTGCAGCTGAGTTTTGTAATAATTGTAAAGTTCTAATAATCTTTTTGGGAAGACCAAAGAGTAGGGCATTACAACAAACTAAACGACAGGAAATAAAAGCATGTATTAGCACCTTTGTGTTGGCCTGAGAGAGAAACGGGTAGACTCTGGCTATGTTCTTAAGATGATACAAACCTATTTTTGTAATATTTTCAATATGTGGAATATGTTTCAATATGTGGAATAAAAGTCAGCTCAGTCTGTAGGTTTAAAATCTTGTAATGTTGATAACAGTTTCTCTCTCTGGCCTTCAGGACCTACAGTATAACTAAAACCTCTGTTTTGTCCTGGTTAGATGTTGGAAATTCACTGTCATCCATGATCTGATGTCTAAAATGCAGTTAAAAAGAGTAGCTATTGGACCTGTGTCATCAGGAGACACAGCAATGTACAGCTGTGTATCATCAGCGTAACTGTGGAAACTGATGCTGTGACGTTCCCAAGAGGCAGCATATAAAGATTAAAAAGAATGGTACGTAAAATTGAGCCTTTGAGAACCCCACACCTGATTTTATGGGTTCCTGAAGAACATGCATCCATACTTACATAAAAACATTTGTCTGTAGGATAAGAGCGCAACCAGTTAACAACAGTACCGTGAGGCTGACGAGGTGTCGAAGTCTATTGAATAAACTTAGGTGGTCTATTGTGTCAAAAGTGTCGCTTAGATCCAAGAGAACTAACAATGTAAGATTTGTATTATCTAAATTCCAACTGATGTCGTTTAAAATCTTAAAAGTGATGTCTCGGTACTGTACGTGGTTCATTTTAAAACCAGACTGAGGTCTTTCTAAACATGTTATTTATTTTGAAAAAAGTAATTGACTTGGTGAAAAAACAATCTTTCTAAAATCTTACTGAATAACTTTAAGATGGATACAGGTCGATAGTTATTAAAACTTTCTTTTCATTTTGTTTCTATGCAGATGATATTCAACTGTATTGCTCCTTCAATGATTCAGAGTTTTACTTTTGTATCTGAACTCTTGGAATGTGTATCCTGTATCAAAAACTGGTGGTCTTCAAATTTCTTTCAGATAAATTCTAACAAAACGGAAACTCTGATCATTGCTGCCGATAAAAAGATCCTCCTGATCAAGAACTCTCTTGGTGCTCTGGGTGCATCTGTTAAAACCAGCCTCAGAAACCTTGGAGTTGTTTAATCAGTCAATGTCTTTGGAGGGCCACCTTTGTCAACTGACCAACAACTGATTTTATCACCTGAGAAAAATCTTAAAGTGAGAAATTTGCTGTCAAAACTACCTATCTCTCTGCCGCAGGCGGAGATGGACACATAGATGAAAGTGTTTACCTGAAACTGTGCGACGATGTTGAGGTGGATAAAGTTCTGCTTTAGAAGTTCGGACTACTGCTTATCTTTGGGCTGCTGCTGTGGCATCTTGTATCTGGGGGAAATAATCATGTGTGTCCTGGGTGCTTTTCTCTTGCGTCTTGGCATCCGATTCACAATTCAGCTGTCTCTACCTGGACCTTCTACCTGGACATACACACAGCGCACGTCTCTCCCGCCATTCCTGCGCCTAACGTCGATTAGGCTAGCTGTGTTTGCTAGCTCTCAGTTTGCAGTGTGTGCGAAGCACACTTGCGCACAGCCAGACGTATTCCTTTAAAAACAAATGTATTCAACTTCTGACAGTATTCTGCCCGTTTGACTGCTTTTCTCTAAACAAGAAATATCTCCTGACAGCACTAGTTGTATATATTCACATTTCTTTCTTGCCGGCGTTGTTACACAGCTGATTTTTATAGTCCATCCCTGTGCTGCTTTCCCTCCTCAGACATCCATGGTCTTTTATAGTCGTGAAAGGAAACCCGTCGTCTGCTGTAGAAGATCATGCTGTCTATCAAGGTAGAAATCTATGCTCTGTGTTTCTTGCCTTTGCATCAATGAGGCATTATCAGGTATTATTTTTCAGAATGCAAGATTAATGTCTATTCTTTTTTTTTGCATCATTTCTGTGTCCACAGGCACCAAAGCCTCCTCAGAGGCGCGAAGTTCTCATCTTTTTCAAATAAGCGATGCAGAGCATTTCACCATAACGGCCAGCAGCCAGTGGATTCAAGGTGCCTCTTCACACTCTCACACAATTTTTTGTCCAGACCTTGATGCATTCCACAGGGTGAGGGGTCTTGTCTATAAAACTGAGTGGGGAATCATGCTCATTCCATGTTTTGAGCGTTATTTATAAATCACATGTTTTGCGTATGCAACTTTTTAACCTGACATGCCACATGCATTCCATCAGAGACTTCTCGATGTCCAGACAGTACTGCTGTATATTAACCCTCAAGAACCCACATTAAAAGTGTTAATGCATCTTACTTGTTGAAACAGATAGCGAGACAACTAAGAATGTGCAGATCGATCGACACATTTTCATGAAAAAGTATGGCCACCACACACGCCGATCCCCTCTGACTGACACTGTATTTATTTTGAGTCCCCCAGTTGACTAGCTAGCAGCTAATTGGGTATATCCATACAGAGTGTGGAGACATACCCCCAAGTTAATAATAATCACCTCCATTATAGCAAATAAACTCGATTTCTTAGTACAGTATTTTCCGGACCATAGGGCGCATTGGAATGTAAGGCGCACTGCCGATGAGCGGGTCTAATCAGGTCTATTTTCATACAAAGGCGCACCGGAATATAAAGCGCATTAAAGGGGTCTTATTTTTTTTTTCTTCTAAATTTAGAAACACTTCCTTGTGTCAGGTTCAAACACTGATGACATCTAATAATCAGACAAGAAGCAAGGAGTCATGCAGAGACAGTTCAATTTAGCTCATGAGGAGACACGTGTGGCTGTATTCTAGTTACAGATCCAAACTACGTTCTAAAAATCAATCTATTTATTAGGAATGGCCCTATTATAGAGATGTCCGATAATATCGGCCTGCCGATATCATCGGCCGATAAATGCGTTAAAATGTAATATCGGAAATTATCGGTATCGTTTTTTTTATTATCGGTATCGTTTTTTTTTTAATTCTATTATTAAATCAACATAAAAAACACAAGATACACTTACAATTAGTGCACCAACCCAAAAAACCTTCCTCCCCCATTTACACTCATTCACACAAAAGGGTTGTTTCTTTCTGTTATTAATATTCTGGTTCCTACATTATATATCAATATATATCAATACAGTCTGCAAGGGATACAGTCCGTAAGCACACATGATTGTGTGTGCTGCTGGTCCACTAATAGTACTAACCTTTTTTTCATTTAATTAATTACTAGTTTCAATGTAACTGTTTTTATATTGTTTTACTTTCTTTTTTATTCAAGAAAATGTTTTTAATTTATTTATCTTATTTTATTGTATTAATTTTTTTTAAAGTACCTTATCTTCACCATACCTGGTTGTCCAAATTAGGCATAATAATGTGTTAATTCCACGACTGTATATATCGGTTGATATCGGTATCGATAATTAAAGAGTTGGACAATATTGGAATATCGGATATCGGCAAAAAGCCATTATCAGACATCCCTACCCTATTACATCACTGTCGCTGAGGGAAGGGGGTAATCTCGACAACTCCAGTTAGACACAATATATGATTATACAAAAATGCAAATATGTTTTGACACTTGGTGCTATCGCCCAGTCTCTGCTATGTCTGCGTCCCGGTACCCAACGTTCGGCCTTGGCAGTCAGCAGGCCGAGTCTGGACACAACACTGATAAAGAGGCTAGCAATCTTTTGGATTGCTAGCTCTGCACAAATACAAAAATACCACTTCAGCATAATTGACAATACTTTATAGCAACGGCCCTGAAGCATAAAGTTATGATGATAATATATACATAATTATTCTAACACCTTGTGGTCTACTTAACATGTGATAGTGGTTCTTTAGTCAAAATGTTGCATGGATTATGTTTTACAGACCATCTTCAAGTCGCTTTCTGACAGTTGCTTCAGGATGCGCTGTTTTGTGGGCGGTCTTATTTACGTGGCTCACCGACGACAGCATCTTTTTCCCATCATCTTTGTTGTAGCGGTGTAGCGGTCAAGGACGCAAGTCGAAAAAGTGTCAAAAGATGGAGCTAACTGTTTTAATGACATTCAGACTTTACTTAAATCAATACCCGGAGCAGCATGTCCTCATCCGAGGCTCACTGGTGCAACAACGCCGGAAATGTGTCCCATGACAAGCCGTCCGACCATAACTCTCTAATAGCTAAAGTTCCGTGGGTGAATAATGTAAACCCACTACACTGGTAGTTTTTAGTGCTTCCATAGCGAGTCTACTGACAGATATAAGTTAGAACTGTACGCTACTTTATATTAGAAATGGCAACAGCGGAGGATGAATACCCCATAACAAGAAGATAGAGAAAAAGAAGAAACTTATCGACTACTAAGGCGGATGCGTGCAAATTTTCAAGACTTATGCAGATACCAAATACAGATCAGCAGGTACCAGAAGGTAAGAAAAGTTGGTCTTGCGTAATATTGGGAAACAAAACATCAGATAATATGTCTGCTAATGGGTGCTTTGTTGCGGTCCTTATACACGCACCATAATAATACTTGAGTGTTGAAGCAGAGTACGTCTGACTACAATAGCCGTAATGCGCCAGCAATCCATCAAGCGGTGCACCTTCATAACTTGCCAAAGTCATACTGAAACATTTTGACAGATTCTTGAGCACCGTGTGTAATGTTCTATATTCTAAATGGAACATTTAAAGTTTTGGTGTCTTTTACTGATGTCATATTGCAGTCTACACGTATCTCTTATGTGTGACTGCCATTTACTGGTCACACTTATTATTACACCATGTACCAAATAAAATAGCATCGAGGTCAGTGAGCACAACCAAAATTATTCCGTACGTAGACGCACTGGGTTATTGGGCGCACTGTCGATTTTTGAGAAAATGAAAGGATTTTTAAGTGCGCCTTATAGTCCGAAAAATACGGTATCTTAAATATCATTATCAAGTATCAGGACACTGCAAGCAAGCAGGAAGAGGCATGCTAGCTAAACTCCCTAACAGTTAAAGTAGCTTGAAAAAACAAAAGGAATAAGTGCAAAGTAAAGTTTAAGAAGTGTAGATGGAAGCGTGTTACAGCAGATGTTAACAGGAAATTAACAAATAGATTAACAAGAGTTTTAGAGAGGATAATATAACAGCTGGTAAATGTTGATGTTTCAGCATTGTCGCAGCCAGAAGTGCAGGCACGACATTGAGGGCGTATCGATCCATAAATTGGTGTTGTCGACACATAGGGTTTTATTAGATAAGTCAATATTTTTAGTTTGTTAATTCAGGGAATGATTCCTTGGGCACAAAAGGACTTTAAGGGCAAAAACTAAAGGATTTAAAAGAGTAGTACCATATTTTTCTAACCATAGGGCACACCGGATTATAAGGCACACTGCTGATGAACGGGTCGATTCAGGTCTATTTCCATACACAAGGCACACCGTATTAAATGGGCCATTTGTTTTTGTTTTTTTTACATTTAAAACACTTTTTTGTGGTCTACATAACATGTAATGGTGGATCTTTGGTCAAAATGTTGCATAGATGTTGTTTTACAGACCATCTTCAAGCCGCTTTCTGACCGTCTCTTCAGGATGCCGTTAGTTTTTAGAGCTTCCATATCGAGTCTACTGACATATATAAGTTAGAACTATATGCTACTTTATATTAGAACTGGCAACAGCGGAGGATGAATGCCCCACAACAAGAGTATAGAGAAAAGGAAGGAGCTTATTGACTATGGTATCTGTGCGGACTACAATGGTGGACGCTTGCAAATTTTTACGCAGATCCCAAATACACATCAGCAAGTACTAATAGGTAAGAAAAGTTGGTTTTGCATAATACTGTGAAACCAGACGCCAAATAATATGTCTATAAATGAATAGAAAAATGTTTACAGTTAATACTTGTGATCGGTATTGGTATCGGCTTATCTCACTCTTGGATGATCAGAATCAGCAACATGAATCCCTGATTGAAACAGCCCTAGAGACAACACTGTGTGCCATAATGGCGGTCAAAGTGGCTCGCCATGAAGACGCCAGCGCCAAACTTGTCAGCGGGACATTCGCGTCTCAGTCAGTGGATTGTATGGCTTTTGTAGCACAGCCAGCTTGAACTTTTCGCTCTTGTGTTTGTTCTTTTTGGGGGTGGCGTAAAAGTTGTTCTTCTTGTTCTTGACACCACCTCAGCCCCAAGTGAAGAATCGACTCCTTCTGAATGTTGTAGTCTGACAGAGTTTCTCCATCTTTCCAATGCGAAGATCAACTTCAGGAGTAACTCCCTCTTTGTCCTAAATTTTGCCCGTGACATGGTTGATTCTATCTAAAGTAGGGCTGGGCGATATGGCCCTTTTATTAATATCTCAATATTTTTAGGCCATGTCACGATACACGATATATATCTCGTTATTTTGCCTTAGCCTTGAATGGACACTTGATGCATATAATCACAGCAGTATGATGATTCTATGTGTCTACATTAAAACATTCTTCTTCATACTTCATTAATATATGCTCATTTTAAACTTTCATGCAGAAAGGGAAATCATAACTAAGTCAATTTACCAAAACTGTATTTATTAAACAGTTATCAAGCAGTGGCACAAACATTCATGTTATTTCCAAAACAGAAAGTGCAAGATTGTCAGAGACATTTTAAAACAAGCTATGAGTGCACTTTTGTGCATGATGTCACCAAGATGACATATCAAAACAACACTAAATTAAAGTGTAATTTTTGTACAGAACGCCACTACAATAGTTTAAAACAAATAAAGTGCACTTCTGTGCATGATGTCACACAAGATATTTCAATAACTGTCAAATAAAAATGAGCTGCATAATAGGAAATCAAATAGTATATGTCCTTCGCTATGTGGTAGCTTCCTGCTGACGTTATCTCCTTCTGTTTGTGACTATTTTTTTTTATACAGTGTTGATCTGGAAATAGTTGCTTGGGCATTTTGTTGGTGTGGCACCGAACGGGGATGTTGACATGCGGAGTTTCAAGCACTCTTCATTCTCTAGCGGGTGATTTTTCAAATGATGCTACATTAGCAGTGCTGCTACTTTTTGTAGCAATGCTTTTGCCGCATAAATGTTCGACATATTCCCGCTTGAAGCTAAACCACCGCCAGACGATGGACCCCGTGCTGTTTTTCTTGGGAATTAATTCTTCCTCCATTTGTTACCAGATTCACACCTACTCTCTCTCGTATTACCACCTTGCACCGCACTGTTAGCATCACAGCTAAAGTTACCATGTCGCTACCTCTCTGCTCCGCGGGAGCGTGTGACGTTGCACACGTGACGTGTATAAAAATGTGCGCTTGATTGAGTTGAGTTTGAGTTTATTTCTCTGTGATAAGGAGAGACAAGAAAGAGTGGGAAATGCATGCAGTGTAATGGCCGCAGCTAAAAGCAACTGCGTGAGAACGTATACTCGAATATCACGATATAGTCATTTTCTATATCGCACAGAGACAAACCCGCGATATATCGAGTATATCGATATATCGCCCAGCTCCAATCTAAAGGCTCGATCTCAAGAGTATGGTCGACCCTGTGAGGGTTTTTTTTTCCTAATAGAAACTCAACCTAATAGCAACTAATGTGAAGAGGTTGAAAGGAGCTCGGACTTTTTGCATAACCCGGCTGCTCCAGCGTTAATACTTTATTATTTTCGAAAACGCAGGTATTGACAAGCATATCTTCAAAACTGTAGCACTTGCAAAAGGTATTGCCAAAGACTACATCAAAATATGCCAGAAAAAAAGCAGATGGGCGATAAATTAAACAAAAATCCACACTCTTAAAGAACTGATTGCTGAGGGTTTGGATTTACATGATTTCTTATGGGAAACATTTTTCGGTCCACGCATGATTCGGTTTTAGTTGAATCTTGAGGAACAGAGTGAAAACCAAGGTATGGTGGTACCACTGTACATTTTAACTACACTCACACACACACACACACACACACACACACACACACACACACTCACACACACACACACACACACTCACACACACACACACACACACACACACACACGCACACACACACACACACACGCAGTTGGCTGCATTTCATCCTCCTGTCAATTGTCTGCCTCAATTGTGTTACTGTCTGCTTTTA
Organism: Nerophis lumbriciformis; assembly: GCF_033978685.3. Classification (NCBI taxonomy): domain Eukaryota; kingdom Metazoa; phylum Chordata; class Actinopteri; order Syngnathiformes; family Syngnathidae; genus Nerophis; species Nerophis lumbriciformis. Next base: position 19,814,680 of record NC_084553.2, on the reverse strand, counting down.
TCAACACGTTCATATCTGATTTCAGTTAGACACTGCTCATCGTTCATCATATGTGTTTATGAAACTGATTTCTCCCTGCATATACTGTAAATGTGAGTACGTGCACCAAAGTAAGGAAGGTATCACATATTTAAACATTCAGAAAACCATGGAAAAGTGGAAAATGTCCTGGAACTATATGTCTGCAATTAATTCAGACCACATCAATGGACTCCAGGACTTAGTCTAACATTCACCACGAATGTGCATGTGTGTGTGTGTGTGTGTGTCCCACGCAGAGGCTGAGTGGACAGAATGGTTTGACAGGGATGATGAGAGGGGTTCTGGTGACTGGGAGAAGCTAACGGATCTGCGTGAAGCCAATCCGGATCGATTGTGTAACAATCCACTGGACATTCAGGTAAAGCTTACAGAGTTTACAGTATGCACTGGGAGTGTGATAAGAACTTGTTTCACGTTAGAATAGACTTGTTAAAAAGAATCACATAAATACCACTACGAACAGCAGTGCAATAGTGAAAAACAGTGTAAGCCATTGGGACAGATTCAATATCCTAATGGCCCACGGGTAAAAACTGTTTTGTCTTGAGTAGGGATGTATACCGAGTACCAGTATTTCTTGGTACCGGTTTCTAATTGGGTGGACCCAGGAGGACCGTTAAGATTCTGAATTAATGATATGGCTATTTGGGATTTTTTTTAATCCAATTTACCGTCATAATTATGACACGCTGTCACGTTTACTTCAGGCGCCACTGCTATGCATGAAAAAAGACACTGGTAGGATCTATTAATCAGCTGGGAAAAAATACAAATAAGGAAGCAACACCACACAAAAGTATATAACACAGCAATATTTTCTCCACAAAAGTCCCTCAAAGTCACACACGCTAAAAAGAATTAGTGTCATTTTGAAGTGAAGCCACATTTTCTTCATCAACCGTCCTCCTAGTGATCCAGTCACCCACAGCCCAATATGAATGCACTTAAAACAATTAAACATTGAAGTAACATGATAAACCATAAAGTTGCTTTGAATTAAGATAGCATCCGCTGACAGGTGTCGTGTTGCTGTCTGATGTCACTCCACCGTGCCGTGTTTGCTTTGCATTAAAGGGGAACTGCACTTTTTTGGGTAATTAAAATTTTACAATCATTATTAAAGAAGAACACGTCTTTTTTTTAAGATTCTTAAGATAAAAAAACGCTTGCGCGATGCGGCTAATGGCACTCCCTCATGCTACTTTTAAAGCCTTGTAAAACAACTTTAAAACCCTCCATCAACGTTTTATATAAACGTGTACAGTATTATTACGTAAAAACAGACAAGTTCACAGCAATTTGTAATACGTACAAAATGTACCGTATTTTGGTCATTTCAAGCATTACCGGAACTTATTTCCTGGGCGCATTTATTTCAGTGCCCATTGCAGTGCACTTCCTACTTCCGCCAACAACGTATGTGTTCCTATTTACGACAACAAACGTGTGTTTGCTAATCATGGCACATTTGGGTATAGACGACGAAGATGGCCATTGTTTGACAAATAGGGATTCCCAAACTTATCTTTTTTAACCTGGATATACTGATTATGAACTCCTGGTGATTGAAGCTTAGCGAGTTTGGAGAGAGGGTGAAGCGTAGGAGCAGACGAAAGCCGAGGGAGTCAGGACGGGCATGCCTTGGTGTTGTAAATGTGGAGCTTGGAGCCAAGCTATGCCAACAGAAATGGAGTGCTTCTGCTGCACTGAGTGGCACAATTTTTTATTATAAATGGAAAGGGTTTTTGTATTTGGCGAGGAGGACAGTGCTTAAATAAACTGCAAGGCAACAAAAGACCAACCGTTTGTGCTAACAAACCCTGTAGTGGTAAAAACCTTTTTCCACCTACCCCAAATCAACTGGAAACGAACCTGGCCAGCTTGACTAAGCGAACATTGAACGACTAAGTCACTACAATATTGATCATGATACATGCAGCACATCATGCTTGTTATTACAACTACATACACTGTCGAGCTAGCTGTGTACAAACAAAACATGAAATGACGGCTAATACTTTGCAGCTACTGTAATATGATTGTTCATGTTTTTCGGACAGTGTCCTGTCGCATTGTGTTGTGCATTACAATCTCAAAAGCCATTCAGCTGCTGACAAAGAAGCTAGCTTACGGCTAATGCTGTAGCAAAGCTATGTTTTACTACGCTAGAAAAACAGCACCTCAATGTTTGCGCTTACAGTAACAATGTCGCTCCAGCTTGGTTACAGTTACAGGATGTAACTGAGGTACTGTTGGCGGTTTTTGGATGCATTTTAGAGGGATTTGACGCAGAATAGATTGCTCATATTAGCAGCATTGGTAGCCACCTAACAAACCAATTATTACAAATAAAATGCAAAAAAAAACATATGTGTGCTTGGATTGTGAACGATAGGCAACATTACAAAAAAAAGTGCAGTTCCTCTTTAAAGCACACCTTGCTTAAATGCACACCCACCTAGGATTCTGTTTGAGTGTATTAATTGATATGATATATTTTATATGATGTATAATGTAAAAGGTCTGTGCTCTGCACATGAATGGCATACATAAAAATGATTTCCAGCTGAGCGTAAAAATTATTAATGTGGTCTTTACAAGATAATGACAGCAACTTCATTGCACCTTTCACTGCAAACACAGTTGACTTGATTAAGACTCAAAGGGGTCATATTATGATATTTTTTCTACATGTAAACACTTCCTTTTGGTCTACATAACATGTAATGGTAGTTCTTTTGTCAAAAATTTGCATTGATATGTTTTACAGACCATCTTCAAGCCATTTTCTCATTTTCAGGATCCGCCTTTTTGTGGGCGGTCTTGTTTACATGCCTCTACTTCAAATGCGTTTTCTTCCCACCAGCCATGTTGTAGTGTTTAACGCAGGCAGACACGCACAGGGAGAACATGCAAACTACACATAGAGATGACCAAAAGGAGAGTCGAGTCCAGATCTCTTGACTGTGAAGCCTACATGCTAACCCTAGGTTACCTTGCGGCCTTGTATATACTGTTTTTGGAAACAAGTTCAACAAATAAAAGCTTGTATGTAGATAATACATGCAAATTTAGAAAAGACATTAGAGGGCACCTGCATTGTTTTGCGATACAGCTAAATTAAAACATCCTTGTCCAGGTGTATAGCTAGTCATGGTAGTTTTCTTAAAAGAATCAGAATCAGCTTTATCGTCATTACGCAAGGTAACGAGATTGAGGCCATTCCATACAGTGCGATGTGTGCATTCAAGAAAACAATGTGTAAATATATAAATATATAAAAATACAAAAAATATAGAAGTGCAAAGAAAGGTGTGGAAGAGAACAGTGTACACTCTATACTCTCTGTACAATGTACACCCTATACACTCTGCACAAATGTGACTATACACTCTGTACAAATGTACACTCTATACAGTGGGTGAAATGAATATATACATGAATATCTACATGAAAAAAACAGGGTGGTTGGTGGAATGGGTTATTGCACCGAAGAGAAGGCAGTTATGAGGGACAATGGGGCAGTCCGTTTAGGGTGGTTATGGCCCTGGGGAAGAAGCTGTTCTTTAGCCTGTTTGTCTTGGTTTTAATGCACCTGTAGCGCTTCCCAGAGGGCAGCAGGTGGAACAGGTCAGAGCCAGGGTGGGTGCCTGTCCTTGATGATGGCACTGGCTTTGTTGAGGCAGCGGGAAGTGTAGATGTCCATCAGAGAGGGGAGAGGGCGGCCGATGCTCTTCTGAGCCGTCTTGACCACTCTTTGCAGCCTCTCCCTGTCTGCTGCAGTGCAGCTGTTGTACCATACTGTAATACAGTAGGTCAGCAGGCTCTTGATGGACGAGCGGTAGAAGGTCAGCAGCAGGTCAGGCTTCAGGTTGTACTTCCCGAGGACTCTCAGGAAGTGTAGCCGCTGCTGAGCCTTCTTGATGATTGATGTGGTGTTGACTGTCCAGGAAAAGTCGTTAGAGAAAAGCAGGGGTTCTGTCAGTAATTCACACACACACACACACACACACACACACACACACACACACACACACACACACACACACACACACACACACACACACACACACACACACTCGACACCTTCCAATCAGGGGTCCTTGGAATTGTCCATGCCATACGCAGCGCTTCTGCCTCAAATTTATGCTAAAATCTCATCTTGTGAACCTAATATAGTGAATCATCTCCTCGTGTAATAATTACTGTTGGTTCTAGCACATTAAACTAATGCAGACATTGATGGTTGTCAACACTACGCCGGCCTGCCATCTCTGTGCTGCTGGTGTATGACACAATTACTCTAGAAGTCCGCAGCTGTTTGCCTTCCATCAAAGGTAAGCAGCAAGTCGTACTACTTTGCATCCAACCCCTTTGGCAAAACTGCAGCTATAGCCAGCAGCTCATCCTCTTTTTATGGCTGCATTGCATATAGATCATGCAAACTTCCATAAGGCATTGCACGTCAATGCTTGCCTCATTTTACAAAACCAGTGTAATTTGTAAATAAAAACAGAATACAATGATTTGCAAAGCCTTTTCAACTTATATTCAATTTAATAGACTGCAAAGACAAGATATTTAATGTTCGAACTGAGAAACTTAATGTTTTTTGCAAATAATTATTAACTTAGAATTTAATGGCAGCAACACATTGCAAAAAAGTTGGCACAGGGGAATTTTTACCACTGTGTTTCATGGCCTTTCCTTTTAACAACACTCAGTAAACATTTGGAAACTGAGGAGACCAATTTTTTAAGCTTTTCAGGTGGAATTATTTCCCATTCCTGCTTGATGTACAGCTTAAGTTGTTCAACAGTCCGGGATCTCCGTTGTCGTATTTTACGCTTCATAATGCGCCACACATTTTCAATATGGGAGACAGGTCTGGACTACAGGCAGGCCAGTCTAGTACCCGCACTCTTTTACTACGAAGCCACACTGTTGTAACACGTGCAGAATGTGGCTAGGCATTGTCTTGCTGAAATAAGCAGGGGCGTCCATTAAAAAGACGTTGCTTGTGTGGCAACATATGTTGCTCGAAAACATGTATGAACTTTTCAGCATTAATGGTGCTTTCACAGATGTGTAAGTTACCCATGCCTTGGACACTAATACACCCCCATACCATCACAGATGCTGGCTTTTGAACTTGGCGCCTATAACAGTCCGGATAGTTATTTTCCTCTTTTGTCAGACCACAGAACACTTTTACACTTTGCATCAGTCCATCTTAGATGAGCTCGCGTCCAGTCAAGCCGGCAGCGTTTCTGGGTGTTGTTGATAAATAGCTTTCGCTTTGCATAGTAGAGTTTTAACTTGCACTTACAGATGTAGGAACAAACTGTAGTTACTGACAGTGGTTTTCTTAGGTGTTCCTGAGCCCATGTGGTGATATCCTTTACACACTGATGTCGGTTTTTGATGCAGTACCACCTGAGGGATCCAAGGTCATGGGCATTCAATGTGGGTTTTCGGCCTTGCCACTTATGTGCAGTGATTTCTCCAGATTTTCTGAACCTTTTGATGATATTATGGACCGTAGATGTTGAAATCCCTAAATTCTTTGCAATAGCTTGTTGAGAAATGTTGTTCTTAAACTGTTGGACAATTTGCTCGTGCATTTGTTCACAAAGTGGTGACCCTCGCCTCATCCTTGTTTGTGAATAACTGAGCATTTCATGGAAGCTGCTTTTATACCCAATCATGGCACCCACCTGTTCCCAATTAGCCCGTTCACCTGTGGGATGTTCCAAATAAGTGTTTGATGAGGTTTCCTCAACTTTTTCAGTCTTTTTTGACACTCGTGCCAGCTTTTTTGAAACATGCTGCAGGCATCAAATTCCAAATGAGCTAATATTTCCAAAGAATAACAAAATGTACCAGTTTGAACGTTAACTATCTTGTCTTTGCAGTCTATTAAATTGAATATAGTTTGAAAAGGATTTGCAAAACATTGTATTCTGTTTTTATTTACGATTTACACAACATGACAACTTCACTGGTTTTTGAGTTTTGTACATAATGCATCATGAGCGCTGGCTCGACATATTCATGTGCAGAGTAGGAGAGGCAGCATGATGATATGGCAGCGCAGACACTGTTTCAAGTTGGGTCGAAAGGCCAGTTTTCAAACTGCATATACATACTTAAATGGTCTAAATCACTCCAGCAAAAGAACATTATTAGTGTATCATCTCTATTGATGTTCTATTTATATTAAAGCGCTATAATCTATATTGATGTTTTATCCCAGGGTTCTCAAACTCTCACAGTCCATGTGGTTTGTCGCCCTCTACTTACCTTCATAGTTTTTGTGTGCAGTAATTGCAGCCCACAATTACTGCACCCTATTACACCCTTCTTGGGCCAGCTGCCTCCAATACACTTCACTCAGACCGCAAAGTGCTCACCTCAAACACATTTGTGTGAAAAAACTACAAAACAAACTCAAAAATACAGAGCCGAACAGTTGACTTTCACGTGTCAGGTTATATTTTTCAAACTTAATAACTATAATTGCTATCCAAGTGCTATGTGAAGACAGTGCTACTACTGCTAATGCTAGGCAGTTGGCTGTTGCAATGCCCTGTCTTGAACATTTTCATTGATCAGTTAATAATAACTTGGCAGCTTCTAATACTATAGGTTGGTCACCTGTGTTGAAATAAAAACGAATGCACACTAAATGTGTGATTTATTTTATTTGAAAGGATGTAAACTTCTGGCCTTTATTGATATACTTTTAATTGAATGTATTTACTCAGTATACACTGAGTATTTATTTACTAAAATGTTAACCTAATCTCTAGTGTCTTTAGTTGTTAGTGCAGACGCTTTAAAAGTGTCAGGTTAAAAACAATAGTAAAAAATCATCATATTAATTGAGATCGGATATATCGCTCAGCTTTACATTATATTCCCTACATTGATGTTATCTAGATTGACGTTATAACACCTACTTTATGTTGACATTATATAATCTACTGTATATTGATGGTCTATCATCTATATTGACATACATATCACCTATGTTTACGTTCTATCATCTATACTGATGTTCCATAACATAATGGGTGTCCAAATCACGGCCCCCGGGCCAAATGCTTATACGACCCAATCCTAACAACCATAAAAAATTCTAGATGACACCCATTTAAATCCATCCATCCGTCCATCCATTTTCTACTGCTTATTCCCTTCCGGGTCGCGGGGGGCGCTGGAGCCTATCTCAGCTACAATCGGGCGGAAGGCGGGGTACACCCTGGACAAGTCGCCACCTCATCGCAGGGCCAACACAGATAGACAACATTCACACTCACATTCACACACTAGGGCCAATTTAGTGTTGCCAATCAACCTATCCCCTGGTGCATGTCTTTGGAGGTGGGAGGGAAAAAAAAGCAAAACACTCTCTCCACACTTTTTCATGTTTGACTTTTAGCTGCTTTAAAGAGGTCGTCACGGAAGTAAACAAGGTAGGAGTTGAGCTTTCTCCTACTTTTGATATTCAATTATAGTAATTAATAATTATATATCCATTATATTATTATAATATGCACACACACACACACACACACACACACACACACACACACACACACACACACACACGCACACACAAATGTGTACATTAATGTGTGTACGTATATGGTTAATTTGCATACATTTGGCTTTTGGCCTCTGGATACATTTATTTCCGCCCAATGTGGCACCCCAGTCAAAAGATTTGGACACCCCTGATCTAAATTGACCTAATATTACCTATATTGATGTTCTATTCTTTATATTGATATTATATTACCTACTGTATGTTGACGTTATATCATCTATATTGATGTTCTATCATCTATGTATATTGACATTCATATCACCTATGTTGACATTCTATCATCTATACCATGGGTCGGCAACCCAAAATTTTGAACGAGCCGTATTGGACCAAAAATACCAAAAAAAATCTATCTGGAGCCGCAAAAAATTAAAAGCCTATAATAGTCTTATTATGAAAGAAATCAATGAAATGTCTATAATAAATTAGCCTACAGTACTGTCAAAATGACTATGTGTCGCAGGCTGACGCAAATGTTCATTGACAGAAATGTTAAAATGTAATATTTATTCTACACATTGTTACAACATTGGAAAACATGAGTAAAATGGAGGATTCTCAGAGGGTGAGATAACTCCTGGAAATTACTGGCTAAGAATGGCCAAAGTTATAGATGTGTATGTCCAAGTTAAAGGAAATATCAGGTCAGTCTTCTAGTGGATTTATTACAATCTTTGCAAGCTGGGTAACGTTTGCTGTGGTCGGTACCGGCACATAAACAACTATCAGAAATATAGCCAATATTACATACAGATAAGATGTCATGAGACATTAAAATATAAATTAAATACACAAATGAGCTCAAATATGCCTACAAAGGAGGCATAAGGATATACTATGTACATACAGCTGGCCGAAATAGCATGTTAGCATCGATTAGCTTGTAGTCATGCAGTGACCAAAATTTGCCTGATTAGCACTCCAAAAAGTCAATAATATCAACAAAGCTCACCTTTGTGCATTCACGCACAGCATAAAACTTTGGTGGACAAAATGAGACAAAGCAGGCAGCGTCGGAGAAAGTTGTACATAATTGTAAACAAACTATGGTGAGTTCAAGGGCCGCTGAAATGAGTAGGACAAAACAGTGCTCGCCAAATACTCACATCATTGAAGTATGTTTAATGTAAACAGTGGGATTTCTAACAATTAGGAAGGTTTGTATCATGTTAGTCCTCCTACAGAAACCATATTAAAACAAAAAATATATTTTGTTCCCCCATTTTTTCCATTTATATAAATTTTTGAAGAAGCTCTTGGGAGACTTCTAAGAAAGTAGTTAAAAGAAATAAGATCAGTGTATGATTTTTCTGAAAGCTACATGTGAATTATAGTCTGATAGCTTAAAGCAGAAAGGATTGCTGTAGCGCTCACTCTTCAGGCAGTCCAGAGTGCTGTAGAGGGGGTGAGAGGCATTTCTCATAATTGCCCTGATCTTGCTCAAAGTTTTGCCTCTAATAGCATCTTCTAGTGTAGCCAGCTTGATGCCCACAACTAATTCAAGCTTTTTGATGATCTGTCCCAGCTTGTTTTTGTCCTCTACTTTCACTCCAGTTCCCCATCACACCGCAGCAAAGAAGATGGCGCTGACCACAACTGACTGGTAGAAAATGTTGAGCGTTTTGTGGCAGACATTAAATGATCTCAGTCTTCTGAGGAAATACAGTCGGCTGAGGCCCTTTTTGTAAAGTACCGCAGTGTTTGTAGACCACTCAAGCTTGCAGTCCTAGTTAACACCCAGGTATTTATATGATGTTAACTGCTACATCTCTGCAGCGATAGACATTGGCCGGGGCGTGACTTTGTAAGGTTGACGACCATCTCCTTACTTTTTTCCACATTCAGCTGCTGATGATTATCCTGCACCACTTTACAAAATCATCCACCAGTGCTCTGTAGTCATCATGTCGTCCTCTCTCCACACAGACCACTTTGGCCGTGTCATCCCGAGTATTTTTATAATTGACTATTGACAATATGAATAAAATAAAAATACATTTATAGAATATAATAATACAAAACAATATACCGTATTTTTCGGATTATAAGTCGCAGTTTTTTTCATAGTTTGGCCGGGGGTACGATTTATACTTTGGAGCGACTTATGTGTGAAATTATTAACACATTACCGTAAAATATCAAATAATATTATTTATCTCATTCACGTAAGAGACTAGACGTATATCAGCAATCGTCACACACACACGTCTACCAATAAAAATTTGGCGGGGGCGGGTCATGGCAGAAGTTCATTGTGAAAAAAAAGATGCTACCTGCTACTTCCGTACCTATGAAAATTTATCATTTCAACATTGGCGGTAACTTGTAAAAACTGAGAAGCGACGTACCGATAGAAGAGGAAAGCAGCGCATTGTCTACATTTGGAGTTGGCAGAGTTGTTTAGAAGCGACACCAAGGAAGAAGATTTCATCGGATTTAGCGATTAGGAGTGACAGATTGTTTGGTAAACGTATAGTATGTTCTATATCAGTGGTCCCCAACCACCGGGCCGCGGCCCGGTACCGGTCCGTGGATCGATTGGTACTGGGCCGCACAAGAAATAAAAAAAAATAAAATAAAAAATAAAAAAAAAATATATATATTATATATATATATATATATATATATATATATATATATATATATATATATATATATATATATATTTTTTTTTTTTTTTTTTTTTTTTTAATTAAATCAACATAAACACAAGATACACTTACAATGTAAGTGCACCAACCCAAAAAACCTCCCTCCCCCATTTACACTCATTCACACTCATTCGCACAAAAGGGTTTGTGTCTTTCTGTTATTAATATTTCTGGTTCCTACATTATATATCAATTTAGATCAATACAAACTGCAGGGATACAGTCTTTAAGCACACATGTGTTACGAACTGGTCAAGGGGGTGACCCCGGGATGCAGAGACGAGAGGCAAGTTTGAATAACAAAAAGGGAAAACATTTAATGAGTCCAAAAAGTGTAACAAAAAGCGATGGGGGCAGAAGTGCACACCATGAATACTTAAATGAAAACAGGTTCCTCAGTGGTCGGCAGGGGGAGAAGCCAGGGCACACTAAGACACAGGGTAAAGTCCTTGTTGCCTCAAGGAGGCTAGGAAACAAACACAACACGTTAGGAATTACAGGACTAAGGAAAAACAACATACCAGGACTGACGAGGCGAAGCAGGCACATGCACGTGGAAGGTGCAGGATAAAATAACCGGCAAGGCCCAGCTGTGGGTGACGAGCTTAAATACTCCTCTGAAGAAATGGGTTGCAGGTGTGCCTTAGTGTCCGCCCCTCGCTGGAGACTAATGAGCCTAGGAAACATCACAATAAAAGAGAAGGCAGGGAAATAAAAACCTTAAAGGACGCCACCTGGCGGCTTACCTGGTTTCTCTGGAAAACGAACATAAAATGTACTTAAAAGTGTAGGGTCTGGGATAAGGGAACGCAAGACCCAGGATCGGTCCTTGGGGCCGTAGCCCTCCCAGTCCACCAGATACTGGAAACCCCTGCCCCTTCTCCTCACATCAAGAATGGCCTTGACAGAGAACGCAGGATGGCCATCAATAAGCCTGGGAGGTGGAGGAGGCACCTCTGGAGGACTCAAGGGACTGGTGGAAACGGGCTTGATGAGTGAGACGTGGAACGAAGGATGTATCCTTAGGGAGTCAGGAAGGCGTAATTGAACAGCGGAGGGATTGATGATACGCTCAATGGAAAAAGGCCCAATAAATCTTGGCTGAAGCTTCTTAGAGTCCACTTGGAGAGGAAGATCACGAGACGACAACCACACCTTCTGACCGGGCTTGTAGTCTGGTGCTGTACTGCGGTGGCGGTTAGCAAGGCGCTGGTTGCGCTCTGAGGTGCGTAGCAATGCAGACCGGGTATTGCGCCAGGCTTGATGTGCGCGGTGCAGGTGGGCAGCCACAGATGGGACGGCGACCTCCTTTTCCAGAGAATTAAAAACGGGGGGTTGGTAACCGTAGGCAGAGTGAAAAGGTGACATACCTGTAGCCGAGCTGATGAGTGTATTATGTGCGTACTCTATCCACGGTAGACTGAACGCCCAGGAGGCCGGCTGCTGGTGGCAGACGCAGCGGATTGCGGCCTCTAGGTCTTGATTGGTGCGTTCAGTCTGACCGTTAGTCTGTGGGTGGTATCCTGAAGAAAGGCTGGGTGATGCTCCTAATACCTTGCAGAACGCCTTCCAAACAGCAGACGAGAATTGTGGACCTCTATCCGAAACTACATCCACTGGGATACCATGCAGCCGGAAGACATGGCGTACGAGCAGTTCAGCAGTCTCGAGTGCAGAGGGTAACTTGGCCAGAGCGACGAAATGGGCCATCTTAGAAAAGCGGTCAACCAAAGTCAATATCACTGTGTTGCCCTTGGATGGTGGAAGTCCTGTGACGAAGTCCAATGCCACATGGGACCACGGGCGGGAGGGAATGGGAAGCGGGCGCAGAAGACCGGCTGGTGCCCGGTATGATGCTTTATTACGGGCACAAGAGGCACAGGCCGATACAAAGTCCTTTTTGTCAGCCCTGAAGGTTGGCCACCAGAAGCGCTGGGATAGGAGGACAAAAGTACGGGTTATGCCCGGGTGGCAGGCGACCTTGGAGCTGTGGGCCCAGTTTAGTACTTCAGGACGTAGCTCTGGGATCACAAACAAACGCCCTTGAGGGCAGTTCTTAGGAGAGGGAACGTTCTTGAGTCCCTCCTTAACGCGGCCTTCAATGTCCCACTGCAACGCTCCCAGTACTCGTGATGGAGGGATGATTGTCTCGGTCTTGACTTCTTCCTCGGGGCAGGAGTACATCCTCGACAGAGCATCTGGTTTACCATTCTGGGAACCGGGGCGGAAGGTCATGGTAAAATTAAATCTGGCTAGGAACAACGCCCACCTCGCTTGTCTAGGATTGAGCCGTTGAGCAGTACGGATATAGGCCAGATTCTTGTGGTCTGTGAACACCAAAAACAGGGTCTCCGAGCCCTCCAGCCAGTGCCTCCATTCTTGTAGTGCCAACACCACGGCGAGTAGTTCTCTATTGCCAATGTCATAATTACGTTCAGCAGGAGTCAGGCGGCGTGTGAAGAAGGCACAGGGGTGCAGCCTCTGGTCGGTGGTGGAGCGCTGGGAGAGCACAGCCCCCACGCCGGAGTCAGATGCGTCAACCTCGACAACAAATTGAGAGGATATGTTAGGATGGATAAGAACAGGTGCAGAGGTGAACAAAGACTTGAGTTTCTCAAAAGCAGATTGAGTCTCTGAGGTCCACAAAAAGGGAAGCTTAATGGAAGTAAGTTTTATTAATGGTTCCGCTACTCGACTAAAATTACGAATAAAACGACGATAAAAATTAGCGAAACCTAGAAACCTTTGAAGGAGCTTTCTAGAAGTGGGTGTCGGCCAATCAACCACTGCCTGGATCTTCGCCGGATCTGCTCGGAGTTGACCCCTCTCAACAATAAAACCCAAAAAAGGAACCGACTCAGAATGAAAAACACATTTCTCAGCTTTGACATACAGACGATTTTCAAGAAGGCGTTGGAGCACTAAGCGAACATGCTGGACGTGTAGTTCAGGGGTAGGTGAGAAAATTAGGGTATCGTCTAAATAAACTACCACGAAACGGTCGAGCATGTCGCGCAGGACGTCATTTATGAGGCCCTGAAAAACGGCAGGAGCATTGGTGAGGCCGAAAGGCATGACCAGGTATTCAAAATGCCCTAGCGGTGTGTTGAAAGCAGTTTTCCATTCATCTCCTTGCTTAATTCTAACTAAATGGTAAGCATTGCGGAGGTCCAATTTGGTGAAATGTCTAGCAGTGTGTAGTGGGTTGAAAGCTGAGTCGAGAAGCGGAAGCGGATATTTATTCTTAACAGTAATATTATTGAGGGCACGGTAATCGATGCAGGGGCGAAGTGTCTTGTCCTTCTTTTCCACAAAAAAGAACCCGGCTGCTAGTGAAGAGTTGGATGGGCGGATAAGACCAGATGCAAGTGAAGTGGTGATATAGTCCTCTAGAGCATGTCTTTCGTGTCGAGAAATGTTGTATAGTCGCGAAGAAGGGAGTGTAGCACCAGGGAGGAGATCAATACCACAATCGTAGGGACGGTGTGGAGGTAACGACAAAGCTCGATCTTTGCTAAAAACTTCTTTAAGGTCGTGATAAGCAGTGGGCACAACCGACAAATCAATGACTTCCTGATTGACGACGCGCGAGGACCTTGTGCGAGGGCATGCAGACCGCAGACAATGTAAATGACAAAAAATTCCCCAATTAATTATTGTAGCTTTGGCCCAGTCAATATGGGGATTGTGTTTAGCTAGCCAGGTAAGCCCAAGCACAACCGGAGCAGAACGAGAGGGTATGACTAGAAAAATTATTGATTCAAAATGGTTCCCAGATAATTGAAGAGATAACGGAAGGGTCTGATGTATAACGCTCGCCAGGTGGCCTCCGTCGAGGGATCGGACAACTCTAGGTTTATGTAACTTAGTAACGGGTATGGAATAACGCTTAATTACAGACTCATCGATGAAATTATCGTCGGAACCAGAATCAACAAGTGCCCTAATGTCCAATTTCTGGTCCTTATCCCAGGCTAACGTACACGATAGTTGAAGTCTGGACAGTGTCTGACCTGTAGCGGACAGTAGAGGGGCAGGGTTGATCGCTGGAGGATGTGAAGCTGGAACAGGGCGAGGTGGCGACGCCTGAGTGCGTAGAGGTGGCGGCGCTTGAGTGCGTAGAGGTGGCGGCGCTTGAGTGCGTAGAGGTGGCGGCGCTTGAGTGCATAGAGGTGGCGGCGCTTGAGTGCGTAGAGGTGGCGGCGCTTGAGTGCGTAGAGGTGGCGGCGCTTGAGTGCGTAGAGGTGGCGGCACTTGAGTACGTAGAGGTGGCGGCGCTTGAGTGCGTAGAGGTGGCGGCACTTGAGTGCGTAGAGGTGGCGGCACTTGAGTGCGGCGGCGAACAGGACGATGAGGACAGTGGGAGAGGCGATGCTCCACTTCTCCACAATATAAACACAGCTGGAGGCGGAGGCGACGATCCCTCTCAGCTGGAGATAGACGATTACCTCCGAGCAGCATGGGTTCCTCTTCCTGTGGTATCGGCAGGGCATCGACACTGGGTATCGGTGCGAATGTTTGACGCGCTCCATGGCCACTCCCACTGCGCGACGAAGTGCAGAGTCCCTGACGTCGGAACCTCTCTCTCTCCCAGTCAACGAGGCGATTTTCAACCCTCCCCGCCAGAGCGACAAGCTCGTCGAGGTTGTCGGGAGTCTTGAGCGGGATCGTGTGTTTCCGGACTCGCTCAGCCAGACCGAGGGAGAAGACGTCCACCAATGCGGAAGTGGGCCATCCGCTCTCAGCAGCGAGCCTTCGGAATTCGATGGCGAAGTCCGTGACGCTGCGCTGACCTTGCTGTAGACGAAGTAATGACCGTGCTGCCTCACGTCCTGGTCTTTCGCGCTGGAAAATGTTCTCCATGGTTTTGGCAAAAGCGGCATACGAGGCACACACGGGAGATTGATGCCCCCATTCCGCGGTGGCCCAGGCGGAAGCCCGGCCACTCATATGGGACATGACAAAAGCCACACGAGCTCTTTCAGTGTAAAAAGAAGTTGGCAATAGTTCAAAAAAAATCTCACACTGGGTGAGGAAAGACCGCACGTCACCTGACTCGCCGGAGAAAGCTCGGGTTTGGAGAGTGGTGGACACGTAGCAGGAGGGGTGTCGTCAGGCAACGGAATATCTGCGGGTCGAGGATGGCTCAGCTGGACTGCTGCGTTGGCGGTGGGGGAAGTCATCGACTGCAGAGCGGTGAGTACGCTTCCCAGCTTTGTCTCCAAGATATTTATGCGAGCATCTTGGCGTTCCGCCATGGCTTTGACGCCAGCCCTAAGCACGCCAAATTGTTCTTCCTGTTGGTCTAGAGTTCTTCTGACCGGGTCGATCTCTGCGAGGTCCATGAAGTGGCCGGTTATTTTGTTACGAACTGGTCAAGGGGGTGACCCCGGGATGCAGAGACGAGAGGCAAGTTTGAATAACAAAAAGGGAAAACATTTAATGAGTCCAAAAAGTGTAACAAAAAGCGATGGGGGCAGAAGTGCACACCATGAATACTTAAATGAAAACAGGTTCCTCAGTGGTCGGCAGGGGGAGAAGCCAGGGCACACTAAGACACAGGGTAAAGTCCTTGTTGCCTCAAGGAGGCTAGGAAACAAACACAACACGTTAGGAATTACAGGACTAAGGAAAAACAACATACCAGGACTGACGAGGCGAAGCAGGCACATGCACGTGGAAGGTGCAGGATAAAATAACCGGCAAGGCCCAGCTGTGGGTGACGAGCTTAAATACTCCTCTGAAGAAATGGGTTGCAGGTGTGCCTTAGTGTCCGCCCCTCGCTGGAGACTAATGAGCCTAGGAAACATCACAATAAAAGAGAAGGCAGGGAAATAAAAACACAACAGCATGATTGTATTTTTTTATGACCCAAAAAAAAAAAAAAAACATTCACAGGAACGGTTTCTTTCACATTTTCAAAGATAGCATCTTTAACTTTCATGTTTGTCGTAACATTTAAGCGAAATGGATGGAGAAAGCAACCAATGTTGATTCCTACCTTTTTACCTTGTCTGATTTAACTGCCCGTTAAATTTTCGTTGGCGTACTGCAATCCTAAGAGTCTGCCTCACACTTGGGAGACATCATGAAAGTAAAAAAGCTCACTAAAGAAGAAGAAAAAGTTGACACAAAAAATGTAATCATTGGGCAAATACTCTCCAAAATATTCTCTCTCATTTTGAGGATGTAATGCTCGACGAACTCTCGCGGCTCGTTAATGGGACAAAACAAGCATCATGTCTACTCGACCCACTTCCTGGGAAACTCATCAAGGAGCTGTTTTTCATACTAGGACCCTCAGTGCTAAATCATTTTAACTCATAACTCTCCTCTGGTACTGTTCCCTAAAAATTCAAAACAGCGGTTATTCATCCTCTGTTTAAAAGACCAAACCCCGACCCTGACTTCCTTCTGAAATACTGGCCGGTGTCACATCTCCCATTTATCTAAAAAGATCCTTGAAAAAAACGGTTGCACAGCAGCTAAATGAATCAATTTGAACTTCTTCATTTGGGTTTTAGGACAAATCACTATACCAAGACGGCCCTAGCAAAAGGTACTAATGATTTTTTGGGATGTCGATGCAGCATCTATGTTGCTACTGCTTGAGCTCACTACTGCCTTCGAACATTCTTTTAGGCCTTTTTCACACTACAGGTAAATTCCGTTTTTTTTTGCCCATACACGACATGTATCTGTTTTTTCATGTCAGTGTGAACAGTGCAATTCCCAATTTTTTCATAATTGACCCAGGCCTCTTTCGTATTTGGATATAAATCGGATATACGTGCGTCCTTAATGTAAACGCTCCCTCACTCAGGTCGCATTCATCCCACCAGAAAATCATCAAAAAGTGGTAAGTGTCATATATATTCATCAATAGACATGTTACAAAATAAATAGTTGACAACAGAGCAGAAATCTGGTGAAAATAATATGTTATACGAACTCACATCTGCTCGCCCACAAACGCGCTTCAAGCAGACATCGAAGCAAAATATCCTGTAAAACTGTGAGTGGCAAAATATTTGTCCTATTCCTTCTTAATTTTCTACGCACAATAATTTATTTCAGAAAATGTTGACTTTGATTGTACAAAATCCTTGAAATTGCCAGAACTGCGCCAGTGCTGAGACCGACTAGAGTTGAAGCCATGTTTACTTCTGTATACACTGCAGTGCGTGCGACGTCATGAAGAACTGTCCGCATGCAGGTCAGATTGTATTTACATTAGAAATCATATTGTTGTGTTTGTAATGTGAACGGCCACGATAACGATTGGATTTGACAAACAAATTTGAATTGGACATCCTATCCTTCAGTGTGAACATAGCCTTTGGTCGCATCAAATTGGTGTGTCAGATTTAGCATCTTCTTGGATTAGCTCTTATTTCACTGAAAGGACATACTGTGTATTCCATAACAATGTGATCTATGAGTATGTTAAGGTCACCTGTCGAGTCCCACAAGAATCAGTTCTTGGCCCTATACTTTTCAGCATATCATCTTCATACACAAACATGGTGTTAGCTTTCACATTTTTGCTGATGACACCCAACTCTACATGCCCCTAAAGCTGACCAACAAGCCAGATTGTAGTCATCTGGGGGCGTGTCTAAATGAAATCAAGCAATGGATGTCCAGCAACTTTCTGCATATTAACGCTAAGAAAACGGAGATGTTGACTACGGTCCTGCTAGACACAGGCGCTTGTTTAAGGATACCACTTTGAAATTCGACAATAAAACAATTGTCCACAGCAACTCTGCACAACATCTCTGTATTATTTTCACCTAACTATCTCATTTGAGCTGCACATAAAGAATGTCACTAAAACACCCTTCCTTTATCACCACAATATTTCATTCGAGATCATTGTACATGTGTTTGTTATGTCTCGTCTTGATTACTGTAACATATTAATTTCGGATCTCCCCATGTCCAGCAATAAAAGATTGCAGTTAGTACAAAATGCGGCTGCTAGACTTTTGACTAGGACAAGAAAATGTGCTCATATTACGCCTATTAATTTTGCCAACTCCTCAGCCAGGAAAATAGCTATTGGCTGTCCTAAAAGTTGCTAGATGATGCCGTCACCTCATTTGCATAATCTATTGCAATAGACGCTGTAGGACAGATACAAAAGTGAGTTTAAAAAATGATAAGTATGATTAGAACTAGGGCAGCACGGTGGAAGAGGGGTTAGTGCGTCTGCCTCACAATACGAAGGTTCTGAGTAGTCCTGAGTTCAATCCCAGGCTCGAGATCTTTCTGGGTGGAGTTTGCATGTTCTCCCCGTGACTACGTGGGTTCCCTCCGGGTACTCCGGCTTCCTCCCACTTCCAAAGACATGCACCTGGGGATAGGTTGATTGGCAACACTAAATTGGCCCTAGTGTGTGAATGTGAGTGTGAATGTTGTC